>NW_026610855.1:0-76667 GCF_029499605.1 Hyla sarda
GTAACACTCATTATAGGGGGTAACACTCATTATAGGGGGTAACACCCATTATAAGGGGTAACACTCATTATAGGGGGTAATACTCATTATAGGGGGTAACACTCATTATAGGGGGTAACACTCATTATAGGGGGTAACACTCATTATAGGGGGTAACACTCATTATAGGGGGTAACATTCATTATAGGGGGTAACACTCATTATAGGGGTAACACTCATTATAGGGGGTAACACTCATTATAGGGGTAACACTCATTATAGGGGTAACACTCATTATAGGGGTAACAACTCATTATAGGGGGTAACACTCATTATAGGAGGTAATACTCATTATAGGGGTGGTAACACTCATTATAGGGGGTAACACTCATTATAGGGGGTAACACTCATTATAGGGGCGGTAACACTCATTATAGGGGGTAACACTCATTATAGGGGGTAACACTCATTATAGGAGGTAACACTCATTATAGGGGCGGTAACACTCATTATAGGGGGTAATACTCATTATAGGGGGTAACACTCATTATAGGGCGGTAACACTCATTATAGGGGGTAACACTCATTATAGGGGGTAACACTCATCATAGGGGGTAATACTCATTATAGGGGGTAACACTCATTATGGGGGGAAACACTCATTATAGGGGGTAACACTCATTATAGGGGGTAACACTCATTATAGGGGGTAACACTCATTATAGGGGGTAACATTCATTATAGGGGGTAACACTCATTATAGGGAGTAACACTCATTATAGGGAGTAGCACTCATTATAGGGGGTAACACTCATTATAGGGGTAACACTCATTATAGGGGTAACACTCATTATAGGGTAACACTCATTATAGGGGGTAACACTCATTATAGGAGGTAATACTCATTATAGGGTGGTAACACTCATTATAGGGGGTAACACTCATTATAGGGGGTAACACTCATTATAGGGGCGGTAACACTCATTATAGGGGGTAACACTCATTATAGGGGGTAACACTCTTTATAGGAGGTAACACTCATTATAGGGGGTAACACTCATTATAGGGGGTAACACTCATTATAGGGGGTAACACTCATTATAGGGGGTAACACTCATTATAGGAGGTAACACTCATTATAGGGGCAGTAACACTCATTATAGGGGGTAACACTCATTATAGGGGGTAACACTCATTATAGGGGCGGTAACACTCATTATAGGGGGTAACACTCATTATAGGGGGTAGCACTCATTATAGGGGGTAACACTCATTATAGGAGGTAACACTCATTATAGGGGGTAACACTCATTATAGGGGTAACACTCATTATAGGGGGTAACACTCATTATAGGGGTAACACTCATTATAGGGGTAACACTCATTATAGGGGCGGTAACACTCATTATAGGGGTAACACCCATTATAGGGGGTAACACTCATTATAGGGGATAACACTCATTATAGGAGGTAACACTCATTATAGGGGTAACACTCATTATAGGAGGTAACACTCATTATAGGGGGTAACACTCATTATAGGGGTAACACTCATTATAGGGGTAACACTCATTATAGGAGGTAACACTCATTATAGGGGGTAACACTCATTATAGGGGGTAACACTCATTATAGGGGGTAGCACTCATTATAGGGGGTAACACTCATTATAGAGTTTAGCACTCATTATAGGGGGTAACACTCATTATAGGGGGTAACACTCATTATAGGGGTAACACTCATTATAGGGGGTAACACTCATTATAGGGGTGGTAACACTCATTATAGGGGGTAGCACTCATTATAGGGGGTAACACTCATTATAGGGGTAGCACTCATTATAGGGGGTAACACTCATTATAGGGGGTAGCACTCATTATAGGGGGTAACACTCATTATAGGGGGTAGCACTCATTATAGGGGGTAACACTCATTATAGGGGGTAACACTCATTATAGGGATAACACTCATTAGAGGGTAACACTCATTATAGGGGTAACACTCATTATGGGGGGTAACACCCATTATAGGGGGTAACACTCATTATAGGGGCGATAACACTCATTATAGGGGGTAACACTCATTATAGGGGGTAACATTCATTATAGGGGGTAACACTCATTATAGGGGTAACACTCATTATAGGGGGTAACATTCATTATAGGGGGTAACACTCATTATAGGGGGTAGCACTCTAAGGGGGTAACACTCATTATAGGGGGTAACACTCATTATAGGGGTAACACCCATTATAGGGGGTAACACTCATTATAGGGGGTAACACCCATTATAGGGGGTAACACTCATTATAGGGGCGATAACACTCATTATAGGGGGTAACACTCATTATAGGGGGTAACATTCATTATAGGGGGTAACACTCATTATAGGGGTAACACTCATTATAGGGGGTAACACTCATTATAGGCGGTAACATTCATTATAGGGGGTAACACTCATTATAGGGGGGTAGCACTCATTATAGGGGGTAACACTCATTATAGGGGGTAACACTCATTATAGGGGTAACACTCATTATAGGGGGTAACACTCATTATAGGGGGTAACACTCATTATAGGAGCGGTAACACTCATTATAGGGGGTAACACTCATTATAGGGGGATAAAACTCATTATAGGGGGTAACACTCATTATAGGGGGTAACACTCATTATAGGGGGTAACACTCATTATAGGGGGTAACACTCATTATAGGGGGTAACACCCATTATAGGGGGTAACACTCATTATAGGGGCGGTAACACTCATTATAGAGGGTAATACTCATTATAGGGGAGGTAACACTCGTTATAGGGGGTAACACTCATTATAGGGGGTAACACTCATTATAGGGGCGGTAACACTCATTATAGGGGCGGTAACACTCATTATAGGGGGTAACACTCATTATAGGGGGTAACACTCATTGTAGGGGGTAACACTCATTATAGGGGCGGTAACACTCATTATAGGGGAGGTAACACTCATTATAGGGGGTAATACTCATTATAGGGGTAACACTCATTATAGGGGAGATAACACTCATTGTAGGGGGTAACACTCATTATAGGGGCGGTAACACTCATTATAGGGGTTAACACTCATTATAGGGGGTAACACTCATTATAGGAGGTAATACTCATTATAGGGGTTGTAACACTCATTATGGGGGTTAACACTCATTATAGGGGGTAACACTCATTATAGGGGTTAACACTCATTATAGGGGTAACACTCATTATAGGGGAGGTAACACTCATTATAGGGGTTAACACTCATTATAGGGGTTAACACTCATTATAGGGGGTAACACTCATTATAGGGGCGGTAACACTCATTATAGGGGGTAACACTCATTATAGGGGGTAACACTCATTATAGGGGCGGTAACACTCATTATAGGGGGTAACACTCATTATAGGGGTTAACACTCATTATAGGGGAGGTAACACTCATTATAGGGGGTAACACTCATTATAGGGGTTAACACTCATTATAGGGGGTAACACTCATTATAGAGTTTAGCACTCATTATAGGGGGTAACACTCATTATAGGGGGTAACACTCATTATAGGGGGTAACACTCATTATAGAGTTTAGCACTCATTATAGGGGGTAACACTCATTATAGGGGGTAACACTCATTATAGGGGTAACACTCATTATAGGGGGTAACACTCATTATAGGGGGTAGCACTCATTATAGAGGATAACACTCATTATAGGGGGTAACACTTATATGGGGCAGTAACAATCATTACAGGGGGTAACACTCATTATAGGGGGTAACACTCATTATAGGGGGTAACACTCATTATAGGGGGTAACACTCATTATAGGGGGTAACACTCATTATAGGGGGTAATACTCATTATAGGGGCGGTAATACTCATTATAGGGGGTAACACTCATTATAGGGGGTAACACTCATTATAGGGGGTAACACTCATTATAGGGGCGGTAATACTCATTATAGGGGGTAACACTCATTATAGGGGGTAACACTCATTATAGGGTGGTAACACTCATTATAGGGGGTAACACTCATTATAGGGGGTAACACTCATTATAGGGGGTAACACTCATTATACGGCGGTAACACTCATTATAGGGGGTAACACTCATTATAGGGGGTAACACTCATTATAGGGGGTAACACTTATATGGGGCAGTAACAATCATTACAGGGGGTAACACTCATTATAGGGGGTAACACTCATCATAGGGGGGTAATACTCATTATAGGGGGTAACACTCATTATAGGGGGTAACACTCATTATAGGGGGTAACACTCATTATAGGGGTAACACTCATTATAGGGGGTAACACTCATTATAGGGGGTAGCACTCATTATAGAGGATAACACTCATTATAGGGGGTAACACTTATATGGGGCAGTAACAATCATTACAGGGGGTAACACTCCTTATAGGGGGTAACACTCATCATAGGGGGGTAATACTCATTATAGGGGGTAACACTCATTATAGGGGGAAACACTCATTATAGGGGGTAACACTCATTATAGGGGGTAACACTCATTATAGGGGGTAACATTCATTATAGGGGGTAACACTCATTATAGGGGTAACACTCATTATAGGGGGTAACATTCATTATAGGGGGTAACATTCATTATAGGGGTAACACTCATTATAGGGGGTAACACTCATTATAGGGGCAGTAACACTCATTATAGGGGGTAACACTCATTATAGGGGGTAACACTCATTATAGGGGGTAACACTCATCATAGGGGTAACACTCATTATAGGGGGTAACACTCATTATAGGGGGTAACACTCATTATAGGAGGTAATACTCATTATAGGGGGTAACACTCATTATAGGGGGTAATACTCATTATAGGGGGGGTAACACTCATTATAGGGGGTAACACTCATTATAGGGGGTAACATTCATTATAGGGTGGTAACACTCATTATAGGGGGTAACACTCATTATAGGGTGGTAACACTCATTATAGGGGGTAACACTCATTATAGGGGCGGTAACACTCATTATAGGGGGTAACACTCATTATAGGGTGGTAACACTCATTATAGGGGGTAACACTCATTATAGGGGGTAACACTCATTATAGGGGCGGTAACACTCATTATAGGGGGTAACACTCATTATAGGGCCGTAACACTCATTATAGGGGGTAACACTCATTATAGGGGGTAACACTCATTATAGGGGCGGTAACACTCATTATAGGGGGTAACACTCATTATAGGGGCGGTAACACTCATTATAGGGGGTAACACTCATTATAGGGGCGGTAACACTCATTATAGGGGGTAACACTCATTATAGGGGCGGTAACTCTCATTATAGGGGGTAACACTCATTATAGGGGGATAAAACTCATTATAGGGGGTAACACTCATTATAGGGGGTAACACTCATTATAGGGGGTAACATTCATTATAGGGTGGTAACACTCATTATAGGGGGTAACACTCATTATAGGGTGGTAACACTCATTATAGGGGGTAACACTCATTATAGGGGCTGTAACACTCATTATAGGGGGTAACACTCATTATAGGGTGGTAACACTCATTATAGGGGGTAACACTCATTATAGGGGGTAACACTCATTATAGGGGCGGTAACACTCATTATAGGGGGTAACACTAATTATAGGGCCGTAACACTCATTATAGGGGGTAACACTCATTATAGGGGGTAACACTCATTATAGGGGCGGTAACACTCATTATAGGGGGTAACACTCATTATAGGGGCGGTAACACTCATTATAGGGGGTAACACTCATTATAGGGGCGGTAACACTCATTATAGGGGGTAACACTCATTATAGGGGCGGTAACTCTCATTATAGGGGGTAACACTCATTATAGGGGGATAAAACTCATTATAGGGGGTAACACTCATTATAGGGGGTAACACTCATTATAGGGGCGGTAACACTCATTATAGGGGGTAACACTCATTATAGGGGGTAACACTCATTATAGGGGGTAACACCCATTATAGGGGGTAACACTCATTATAGGGGGTAACACCCATTATAGGGGGTAACACTCATTATAGGGGCGGTAACACTCATTATAGGGGTAACACTCATTATAGGGGGTAACACTCATTGTAGGGGGTAACACTCATTATAGGGGCGGTAACACTCATTATAGGGGTAACACTCATTATAGGGGGTAACACTCATTATAGGGGCGGTAACACTCATTATAGGGGGTAACACTCATTGTAGGGGGTAACACTCATTATAGGGGCGGTAACACTCATTATAGGGGTAACACTCATTATAGGAGGTAACACTCATTATAGGGGGTAACACTCATTATAGGGGAGGTAACACTCATTATAGGGGTAACACTCATTATAGGGGGTAACACTCATTATAGGGGAGGTAACACTCATTATAGGGGCGGTAACACTCATTATAGGGGGTAATACTCATTATAGGGGAGGTAACACTCATTATAGGGGCGGTAACACTCATTATAGGGGGTAACACTCATTATAGGGGGAAACACTCATTATAGGGGGTAACACTCATTATAGGGGGTAGCACTCATTATAGGGGGTAACACTCATTATAGAGTTTAGCACTCATTATAGGGGGTAACACTCATTATAGGGGGTAACACTCATTATAGGGGGTAACACCCATTATAGGGGGTAACACTCATTATAGGGGCGGTAACACTCATTATAGGGGTAACACTCATTATAGGGGGTAACACTCATTATAGGGGGTAACACTCATTATAGGGGTAACACTCATTATAGGGGGTAACACTCATTATAGGGGTAACACTCATTATAGGGGGTAACACTCATTATAGGGGGTAACACTCATTTTAGGCGGTAACACTCATTATAGGGGGTAACACTCATTATAGGGGGTAACACTCATTATAGGGGGTAGCACTCATTATAGGGGGTAACACTCATTATAGGGGGTAGCACTCATTATAGGGGGTAACACTCATTATAGGGGGTAACACTCATTACAGGGGGTAATACTCATTATAGGGGGTAACACTCATTATAGGGGGTAACACTCATTATAGGGGGTAGCACTCATTATAGAGGATAACACTCATTATAGGGGGTAACACTTATATGGGGCAGTAACAATCATTACAGGGGGTAACACTCCTTATAGGGGGTAATACTCATCATAGGGGGGTAATACTCATTATAGGGGGTAACACTCATTATAGGGGGTAATACTCATTATAGGGGGTAACACTCATTATAGGGGGAAACACTCATTATAGGGGGTAGCACTCATTATAGGGGGTAACACTCATTATAGGGGGAAACACTCATTATAGGGGGTAACACTCATTATAGGGGGTAACACTCATTATAGGGGGTAACACTCATTATAGGGGGTAACATTCATTATAGGGGGTAACACTCATTATAGGGGTAACACTCATTATAGGGGGTAACATTCATTATAGGGGGTAACACTCATTATAGGGGGTAGCACTCATTATAGGGGGTAACACTCATTATAGGGGTAACACTCATTATAGGGGGTAACACTCATTATAGGGGGTAACACTCATTATAGGGGGTAATACTCATTATAGGGGTGGTAACACTCATTATAGGGGGTAATACTCATTATAGGGGGTAACACTCATTATAGGGGGTAACACTCATTATAGGAGGTAATACTCATTATAGGGGTGGTAACACTCATTATAGGGGGTAACACTCATTATAGGGGGTAACACTCATTATAGGGGGTAACACTCATTATAGGAGGTAATACTCATTATAGGGGCGGTAAAACTCATTATAGGGGGTAACACTCATTATAGGGTGGTAACACTCATTATAGGGGTAACACTCATTATAGGGGGTAACACTCATTATAGGGGGTAACACTCATTATAGGGGGTAACACTCATTATAGGGGCGGTAACACTCATTATAGGGGGTAACACTCATTATAGGGCGGTAACACTCATTATAGGGGGTAACACTCATTATAGGGGCGGTAACACTCATTATAGGGGGTAACACTCATTATAGGGGCGGTAACACTCATTATAGGGGGTAACACTCATTATAGGGGCGGTAACACTCATTATAGGGGGTAACACTCATTATAGGGGGATAAAACTCATTATAGGGGGTAACACTCATTATAGGGGGTAACACTCATTATAGGGGGTAACACTCATTATAGGGGCGGTAACACTCATTATAGGGGGTAACACTCATTATAGGGGGTAACACTCATTATAGGGGAGGTAACACTCATTATAGGGGGTAACACTCATTATAGGGGGTAACACCCATTATAGGGGGTAACACTCATTATAGGGGGTAACACCCATTATAGGGGGTAACACTCATTATAGGGGCGGTAACACTCATTATAGGGGTAACACTCATTATAGGGGGTAACACTCATTGTAGGGGGTAACACTCATTATAGGGGCGGTAACACTCATTATAGGGGGTAGCACTCATTATAGGGGCGGTAACACTCATTATAGGGGGTAACACTCATTATAGGGGGTAACACTCATTATAGGCGGTAACACTCATTATAGGGGGTAACACTCATTATAGGGGGATAAAACTCATTATAGGGGGTAACACTCATTATAGGGGGTAACACTCATTATAGGGGTAACACTCATTATAGGGGGTAACACTCGTTATAGGGGCGGTAACACTCATTATAGGGGTAACACTCATTATACGGGGTAACACTCATTATAGGGGGTAACACTCATTATAGGGGGTAACACTCATTATAGGGGCGGTAACACTCATTATATGGGGTAACACTCATTATAGGGGGTAACACTCATTATAGGGGGTAACACTCATTATAGGGGGTAACACTCATTATAGGGGAGGTAACACTCATTATAGGGGCGGTAACACTCATTATAGGGGGTAATACTCATTATAGGGGGTAACACTCATTATAGGGGGTAACACTCATTATAGGGGGTAACACTCATTATAGGGGAGGTAACACTCATTATAGGGGGTAACACTCATTATAGGGGGTAACACTCATTATAGGGGTGGTAACACTCATTATAGGGGGTAATACTCATTATAGGGGAGGTAACACTCATTATAGGGGTTAACACTCATTATAGGGGGTAACACTCATTATAGGGGGTAACACTCATTATAGGGGGAAACACTCATTATAGGGGGTAACACTCATTATAGGGGGTAACACTCATTATAGGGGGTAACACTCATTATAGGGGGTAACACTCATTATAGGGGGAAACACTCATTATAGGGGGTAACACTCATTATAGGGGGTAACACTCATTATAGGGGGTAACACTTATATGGGGCAGTAACAATCATTACAGGGGGTAACACTCATTATAGGGGGTAACACTCATCATAGGGGGGTAATACTCATTATAGGGGGTAGCACTCATTATAGAGGATAACACTCATTATAGGGGGTAACACTTATATGGGGCAGTAACAATCATTACAGGGGGTAACACTCATTATAGGGGGTAACACTCATTATAGGGGGGTAATACTCATTATAGGGGGTAACACTCATTATAGGGGGAATCACTCATTATAGGGGGTAACACTCATTATAGGGGGTAACATTCATTATAGGGGGTAACACTCATTATAGGGGGTAACACTCATTATAGGGGTAACACTCATTATAGGGGGTAACACTCATTATAGGGGTAACACTCATTATAGGGGGTAGCATTCATTATAGGGGGTAACACTCATTATAGGGGGTAACACTCATTATAGGGGGTAACACTCATTATAGGGGTAACACTCATTATAGGGGGTAACACTCATTATAGGGGGTAGCACTCATTATAGGGGGTAACACTCATTATAGGGGTAACACTCATTATAGGGGGTAACACTCATTATAGGGGGTAGCATTCATTATAGGGGGTAACACTCATTATAGGGGGTAATACTCATTATAGGGGGTAACACTCATTATAGGGGGTAACACTTATATGGGGCAGTAACAATCATTACAGGGGGTAACACTCATTACAGGGGGTAACACTCATTATAGGGGGTAACACTCATTATAGGGGCGGTAACACTCATTATAGGGGGTAACACTCATTATAGGGGTAACACTCATTATAGGGGGTAACACTCATTATAGGGGCAGTAACACTCATTATAGGGGGTAACACTCATTATAGGGGCAGTAACACTCATTATAGGGGGTAACACTCATTATAGGGGGTAACACTTATATGGGGCAGTAACAATCATTACAGGGGGTAACACTCATTACAGGGGGTAACACTCATTATAGGGGGTAACACTCATTATAGGGGCGGTAACACTCATTATAGGGGGTAACACTCATTATAGGGGTAACACTCATTATAGGGGGTAACACTCATTATAGGGGCAGTAACACTCATTATAGGGGGTAACACTCATTATAGGGGCAGTAACACTCATTATAGGGGGTAACACTCATTATAGAGGGTAACACTCATTATAGGGGCAGTAACACTCATTATAGGGGGTAACACTCATTATAGGGGGTAACACTCATTATAGGGGGTAACACTCATTATGGGGCCACTCTAATACGACATATCTCATTCCTCGCCCCGTACTGTCGGGTCTGGTTCTCGCATGTCGCTCTGGAGCTGCGTGTTCTATGTCGTTGTTCTCGCTCTACATTTACATTGGGTCCATATTGTATATAATGAGGTGCAGCCGCACTTAGTTGTGACTCGTTTTCTCCTCGCTCATTTGCATACTTCTCATCGCTGCCATAAAATCACCGAATCACATTGTTATTCCTCTAATAGGGACAGGTTTAGTCTGGGGTGTGAGGAGGAGATGAGTTCTGGTCTTGTCAGAGGAGTCTGATGAAGAGTCCAGCAGCTACAGAAAACTGCTAGTATCCTGCCATCCAGGTCAAGTCAGTCAAAGTCCAAGTTGAGGGGAGAAGTTGCCTGAGAGCAGAAAGGGCCCCATAGCACAAGTCAAGAATAGTGAGAGTGAAAGCCTCCGGCCACCTCAGTCCCAAAGTTCAAGTCCACCCCTGGCAGTCAGCAATTCTGTGGCTGTAGCATGGAGTACCCCAAGTCCAGTTAAGCCCAGTTAAGCCCAGTTGAGTTGTCACAGCTGCACAATAACAAGTCCCAGAGTACCCAGTGATCTATGGCATCCTATGTACATTACTCCAGTTATGACACTACCAAAGTTTTCTGTTATACTGCATGGACCGAAACATTTCCCTGCAGGAACGTTCAGTAAAGGTACATTCCCTAACCCTGCATCTGTGGTCTTTATCGCCCCAGTGCTTGGCCCAGGAAGCTGCTTATGCCAGCAGTGTGGAGGTTAACACTACTTTGGCGTCACGTACTATATTCCACGACACCCTGTCATACACTAGCCACGCCCTAAACCCCCCCGTTAGCCACCACAAATGTCCCATCACGGTGAGAGGACAAAAGGTTTTGTGGGTTCTTGTCCCCTCCATGAAATCTATTCTCATTTATTTCCTATAGATTAACCCTTTTATGGAAGCACAGAAATAAATCTACAAATAAAGTCCCATATTGGGATTTTTATGCTTATTAGGTGAGATCTCCCTCCATTTTCTTTCTCTACAAGGACATCCCTCGTCCGGCCCGTATGGATTGGCTGCACCAATATCAATAGTACATATTTGTGGTGGCGGAATTGGGAACAAGCCTTGTGGGGGTGCAGGGTAGTTAGGGTTTGCTGTTCGGGATAGTTAAGGGCGCTGTTAACCCTTGTCACTCGTGACGCCAGGGTGAGGGTTAAATACTGTGTTTCTTGATAGGCCTATTGCCACCCTTCCCAAGAGCAATAGGTGATACAGAAATAAAGGATTGTCCACAACCACTGTTGACTGAAAACTTGCAGGAACTTTTACTGAGGAATTTCTGTACATGCAGCAATAGTAACAGTCCAGATAACAGTCTCTATAGATATAGCTGAGCAGCGATTGACAGTCGGTTGGGATCAGATAAGCCCAATTTAGCTTCTTAGGATTGTATAGCAGAGATCCGCTGGATTTAGGGGAGTATTTAGGTCCAGTGATCTTGTGATGAGTAGCGGGGAATTGCTTAGTGTATCCGCTATGTTAGAGGCCGAGGCCGCAAGGCTTTGGCCTAGTAAATTGTCTTGTAAGCTGCGGAGGTCCTACCTCTTCCAGAGTCAGCAACCCAAGAGAGGGATCAAGATGGCGCAGGTCCCTTATATGGGAAGGGGCCGGCCATTTTGGATTGGTCCGTAACAACTGTCACTCACCGTTACATTGCATTGTGGGTGAACACGTCACAGGAAACTCCAAAGGTCCTGTAGCAAAACCATAGAGTTCCAACCTAATCACGTGACCTGCAGGTCCTGCTATGCTCAAACAGGTAGGCAATTAAATATATAAATATTTATATACTTATAAGAACTTCTATACAGTCATTGACTAACTGAGGGATGACAAGGAGAAAACTACAAAAGAGGGACCCCTACATCCTAGGGACTCTGACTATGGGGACCACTATAAAGGTAGCATATGAAATACGGTACCAGGACACCACAAACCCCCTTACTTAAAATAAGTCGACCCCGACGGCTGTCCCCTAAGGCAGAGAACTAGGACTAGAACAGGATTATATATATATTTTTTCTATACATCCTGACAAAACCTAAGTAAACATTAAACAGATTCACATTCTCTGGATACTCCTACTAGTATCTTTACTAGACAATATTGAAGCTATCTAGACATTTGAAGCTATCTAGGCATTTTGAAGCTATCTAGACAGTGATGAAGCTATCTAACCTTTAGTTTCCAGCTCCTTAGACATTTTTATATAGCTCTCTATAACATTTATGAGGCTAACTAGACATTTATATACAGCTTTCTATAACCTTTAGTCTCAAGCTGTCTAAACATTTTGAAATCTCACCACATTTTGTTTTTTGCCACGATGAGTCATCTGTTAGTACACAGAAGGGTATATTGGCTTGCCCGGGGCTCTCTACCAATAAGGATGGCTACTAGGGTCTATCGGCTACACGCTACTTACCCCTAGAACACAACAGTATAACCTACCTAGGTTACCTTTAGAAGTACATGTTTAAATCTAAGCTTGCAAGAGCACCTACTGGCCAGGTAGAGCATCTCACACAGGTAATACAGAGAAAAGAAGTATGAGTGTACCTAACAGTGGCAGGAATTGGGTATACCAATAGGCTACAATTCCCAAGTGTTGCTTGAGTGTGAAATATATTTTTGTTTTTGTGTATGTACTGGAGAAGAATGAGGTAGTACATTTAAGTGAGTTTATTTAAGTGCTATGTGTGTAAGTACTGCTTACTAGTTAGTCTTGCTATCTTAAGGGTAGTTTTGTTTGATGAAAGGTGCTAGCGATTGGCTACTGTAATGCTACTCTCGGAGGAGCCAAGAGAGTCACCTATTTAGCAACTACTAAAACACCTTTTTAGTATTTTTATATATGTGTATGTACATGTGTACAAGAATTATTTAGGTTTTTTGTTTTTGGTGTACACGTGGATCTAGAGGACAATTTCCCGTGTACAACCTTTACTTAGTTTTTATGTACACAGACACAAAGCTATCTTTTCTGTGTACAAGAACCATATACATTTTTATTATGCAAGCTTACATATTTATTAACACTCCAACAAGGTTCAGGCGCATACACCTGATAAGTGCAAATTTTAGCAAGAGAGTCCTATAAATACAGGATTATGTACATAGAACAGACGTGTAAGGATCTGCAGTCCACCTACCCTAGGAGTCTATGGGAACACGGTTTTACCACAATCAGCCGGGCACAAACACTTACGAATCTCCTACAGGCTAGGAGTCTCTTGACCTGATGGTCAGGCACAAAGCTTAATGGTTACGTTGCTGAACTTGGAACTGGAACAATCTTAGCACAGTCCTGCTAGGCACATATGTCTTGAACTTTGTTACTGTAAAAACAAAAGTGGTTAGCATAGAAAAGCAATAAACATTACTTTACAGTCCTTCAAAAGACATTTCTCCGGAATCTTCTTGTGCCTCTTGTAGATCCTCTATACCTCCCAACATCTGGAGCAGGCGAGGAGTTAATGTGACTCTCCCACACCACATTGGTGAGAGTAGAATGGGTAACAGTGGGATTTAGAGTGACCAGAGGTTTACTAGCCAGGATCACAGTTGGTGCATAAGGTTTTAGCACCATCGCCAAATCAGAAGTGGGGCAAAACACTTTCGTCGGTACCCTGGAAGCAGGCAAACTCTCATTGCTCCGAGAGGGCCTTGGTACATACGTTGGTACCTCTGGAACAGACAAACTCTCATTGCTCCGAGAGGGTCTAGGTACGGTCTTTGGTGCCCGCAATTTAGGCTAACTTTCTTGAACTTGAGCGGGACTTGGCACTTTACTGTACACAGAAGATGATTGATGTTGTAGAGGCTCCTCCTCCTTGAGAACGGTGGTGGAGGTATCAGGAACAGACCATTTAGGCCTCAAGTTGAAGGGATCCGATTCCCAATCTGTAGATGGAAAGTATTTGAAGGGAAGCTGTGTTGGGGCTGTTGGTCTGGTGACCGCTGCAGCCCATTCTCCACGCAGGCTCTGGACGGGGGGGGTACTCCACAATTTCACCCACCTCCAGGGAATAGAACTTCTTGTGAAGATATGGCCTCTATACTGCTCGCCGGTTTACGAGGATGGTTTGCCCTGTGTGGCAATCTAGGAGTGTCCCATAACCTCTGACCTTGTCGAACTTGGCCACAGTTGCTCTTCGTCGTTCTAGAGGCTCCTCCCCTTCTCTGGGTTGGTCCCATTTGCGGATGAATAAAGCTTCCATTTCTTTAGTATTCTCCTGGTAGCGAATTCTTTCCTCAGGAGGCAAATGCACATGCTTAGGGGCGTACAGTTCTCTGTGTCGGGCCTTCAGTTTATCCATCAGTTCAGCCAGCTCGGCTTCTTGATGGGCCCTTTCCCTTTTGTAATGGACCGTTTCAGCAGACAAGGGGTTAAAATCCATTTAGGCGATAATCCCCTTTTCACAGACAGGCACAGCTACTGTAAAATCACCCAAACTCACAAATTGGATATAAGTGAATGCACCAAACTACATACTGCATACAAGGGAATAAGGTAGCACTCCAAACTCCCGAACTGGAACCTCACAAATAGCTGCTAGCACACGAACAGGAAAAGCTCCTGTTACGCCGAGCGCTTCGGGACCCTGCTCCTCCCCGGAGCGCCCATGGCGTTCTCCTCTCTGCACTGTCTCTGCCGGCGGGGATGCAATCCGCGTAGCGGGACGCGCCCGCCCGTGGGTCGCATCCCAATCCACTCATCTGTCCCATTCCCCGGCTGTCACGTCCCGGCGCGCGTGGCCCCGCTCTCTAGGGCGCGCGCGCGCCGGGTCTCTGAGATTTAAAGGGCGAGTGCACCACTAATTGGTGCCTGGCCCAATCAGTGTCAATCACTTCCATTGTTATAAAAACCCACTTCCCCTTCCTCTCCTTGCCGGATCTTGTTGTCTTGTGCCCTGAGAAAGCGTTTTAGTGTGTTCCCAAGCCTCTGTACCCAGACCTTCTGCTGTTGCCCCTGACTACGACTCTTGCTGCCTGCCCTGACCTTCTGCTACATCCGACCTTGCTCTTGCCTTGTGTACCGCGCCTGTCTCAGCTGTCAGTTGGGGTTGAGTCGCTATCGGGTGGAACGACCTGGGGGTTACCTGCCTCTGCAAGTCCATCCCGCTTTGCGGCGGGCTCTGGTGAAAACCAGTAACCCCTTAGATTCCGTTCCCCTGGTACGATCCACATCATCACCCCACTGACACAGAGGATCCACCTCCAGTGTCCTCGCTGCATACAGTCCGGATCCTGACAGCTCCCAAGCGGCTTACACTTCTGGCAGTCAGTCCCTATCAGCATACAGTGAATCCCCCCAAAAACGAGAAAAGGCTCCGTGTTGAGGGTCAAGCAGTGGTCTGACTTTAATGGGGCTACCTGCCCGGTATTTATGCAGGTCTCCACCAGGTGGACACTCCCCTAGGGGGACCTGATGGAAGACTGTAAAACATAGTGGACAGTAGCCAATTGCAGTGGCTTCAACATAAGCCATCCCACTTTACCCATACCTCCCTCCTCTCTATCCCCCAGACAACAGGGAAGAAATCCAATTATCTCCCAGGACGAAGAAATCCAATTATCTCCCAGGGATAGAGGCAGACTCCATTGAGCACATGGTTGCAAAAAGACATAAAACTCCACAATGCCACAATTACTACATAAAACATATACATGTAACATATCCCCAGATAGCTTAGGTCTGGGCGCACGTTATCGAATGGTGCTCAGACCACACACATACAGTTCAATTGCCATGGAGCTAAAGTCTTTCCCGTAGTCTTTCATTATATGAATGGGCTCCATGGTATAGCTATCTGGGGTATCACCGCTCACACAGGGCAAGTACCGAATGACCCCACTGTATTTAAAGGGCCAGAATGAGTGACATAACCTCTGGTATGGCTGAATACTGTTTTTAAAGGGCCCAATCTCCCAGGGCCATAGTCCAAAGGCAGCAGGCGGGCAACCAGGCTTCTCCAATGCAATGTGGCGAGATTGGTCTCGTCCCATCTCTCCCCTTTTCCAAACAGACTAACAGGGTATCTGATCTCCTGCCGGTCAGTGCCCATGTTAGTCCAGCAGCCCACCCACAATAAATGGTTACTACACCTGGGTAGAGGAGAATCTTGTCAAGCTGAGAATCTCACCCCAGCTGTGTGGGGAACTGGTAAGCTGCCTTGGTGGGTTGCTGAGTGGGCAGAGATCAGCGGTACTCTGCCCTCATGCCAGCACTGCCACGGGAGTAGTCTGGTTGAAGCCTGGTTGCTGGAGACCGACTGTCTCCCCTTTTGTTGCACAGCTCCGTTGCCGGAGGGGGAGACCGACTGTCTCCCCTTTGGATACTCTCAGCTGTCGCTGGGGAAAGGAGGTAACCGGCTCCTCTCCTGAAAGAACATTCTGCCGCTGGGGAAAGGAGACTGAGCTCTTTACTCCCTGCCGATTAATGATCCGCCGCTGGGGAGAGGTGGCAGCAAGCTCCTCTCCCATACATACTTTCATCTCTGCTCCCAATGCAGTGTCCTGCTGCTGGGGGAGGGAGACTGGGCTCTTAATTCCCGGCACCTCACTCGGCCGCTGGGGAATGGAGACAGGGCTCCCAATTCCATCACGCTGCTGCTGGGGAGGGAGGACACTGCTCTCCTCTCCCTGGACTTCACACTGCCTTCCCGGCATATCACTCTGCTGCTGAGGGGCAGGAACAACTACCTCTGCCCCCTGTAACTCAGCCTGCCGGTGGGGAGGCAGGACACTGCTTTCCTCTCCCTGGACTTCACACTGCCTTCCCGGCACTTCACACTGCCGCTGGGGAATGGAGACTGGGCTCCCAATTCCCTGCAGGACCGGTGGAGAGACCTCGCTCCCATCTCCACTGGCCACCTGGGGTTCTTCCCAGTAAAACTTTACCATCTCGTCCCCTCTGAATGGGTCTGGCTCTGGGTCTGTCCTGCTGATCTCCTGCTGAGCCTTCTCACTATATTGGAACAGCTGCTGGTAACCCTGTTCCAGCTCCATCTCCCGGGTCACCAGGTGGACCAGGTCTTGCTCAATTTCGTGAGTGTCGTCCCAGTCATACCTGCTCTCCCTCCACTCCAAGAGATCACTGAACCGGGCTTGTGTAGGGCTCCCAAATTCGAGCTCTGAAAAAGACTCCCATAACAAGCCAGGACCATCAAACTTCTCTCCCTCTGGCTGGTCATGCTCGGCTGTCCAGGGTAGGTACTGTGCCCCATACCACCAGAGAGCCTGGTAGGCATCTTCCAGCCACATCTCCTGCCATACCCGGAGCTCCAATTCCTTTATCCATTCCTCCAGGGGCTGCTCTCCCAGGAAGGACATCCGCAGGGCTAGTCGCTTCTGCAATCGCTTGTCTTCCTGGGGAGTCTCTCGCCCCGCTGGTACTCCACAATACCCAGTGCCTGGTACCAGATGCCTTTGCGGACTGCATCTCGGTCATCCATGACACCCTCCTCATGCTCCACTGCTGGTTCCATCCTGGTGCTGTCAGGGTCGCTGTACTCAGGCATGCGTTGCCCTCAAATTGTAAAATCCAAAGCAATGGTGTCTCCTGTAGCTGTCCTTTTGGCTGTAGGAACGATACCGCCGCTTGCCACCAATTGTAACGGACCGTTTCAGCAGACAAGGGGTTAAAATCCGTTTAGGCGATAATCCCCTTTTCACAGACGGGCACAGCTACTGTAAAATCACCAAAACTCACGAATTGGATATAAGTGAATGCACCAAACTCCCGAACTGCATACAAGGGAATAAGGTAGCACTCCAAACTCCCGAACTGGAACCTCACAAATAGCTGCCAGCAGACGAACAGCAAAATCTCCCAAGTGGCTTACACTCCTGGCAATCAGTCCCTATCAGCATACAGTGAATCCCCCCAAGTACAAGACAAGGCTCCGTGTTGAGGGTCAAGCAGTGGTCTGACTTTAATGGGGCTACCTGCCCGGTATTTATGCAGGTCTCCACCAGGTGGACACTCCCCTAGGGGGACCTGATGGAAGACTGTAAAACATAGTGGACAGTAGCCAATCGCAGTGGCTTCAACATAAGCCATCCCACTTTACCCATACCTCCCTCCTCTCTATCCCCCAGACAACTGGGAAGAAATCCAATTATATTCCAGGACAAAGAAATCCAATTATCTTCCAGGATGAAGAAATCCAATTATCTCCCAGGGATAGAGGCAGACTCCATTGAGCACATGGTTGCAAAAAGACATAAAACTCCACAATGCCACAATTACTA
Source organism: Hyla sarda (assembly GCF_029499605.1). Taxonomy (NCBI): domain Eukaryota; kingdom Metazoa; phylum Chordata; class Amphibia; order Anura; family Hylidae; genus Hyla; species Hyla sarda. The sequence continues at coordinate 18,896 of NW_026610855.1, forward strand.
CATAAAACATATACATGCAACATATCCCCAGATAGCTTAGGTCTGGGCGCACGTTATCGAATGGTGCTCAGACCACACACATACAGTTCAATTGCCATGGAGCTAAAGTCTTTCCCGTAGTCTTTCATTATATGAATGGGCTCCATGGCATAGCTATCTGGGGTATCACCGCTCACACAGGGCAAGTACCGAATGACCCCACTGTATTTAAAGGGCCAGAATGAGTGACATAACCTCTGGTATGGCTGAATACTGTTTCTAAAAGGCCCGATCTCCAAGGGCCATAGTCCAAAGGCAGCAGGCGGGCAACCAGGCTTCTCCAATGCAATGTGGCGAGATTGGTCTCGTCACACCTTTGTGCGGTTGGAATTGATGGGAGTGGCTTCCCAGGTATGGGTTGTAGAACCGCATGCATATACTCGATGAGTCCCGGCTCGTCCCCACAGATCCACTGGGGCAAATTTGGTGAGCAAGGTCATGCACTTGGAAAAGTAGATAGAGGTATTTCAGCTTCAGGGCTGGAGGAGGAAGAATAGGCCGCCTCTGGCGGGGTACTCACTGCAGACTCCTCCGATGGGATCTCGGCCCACGAGCCCCAAGTTCTGTGGTGAGGGGACAATCTCACCGGCGATGCACCTCCAGGTGTCCCTGCGCTCTCCGCTGGAGGTGTCTCTGGCCAATCGTCGTCATCATCAGGCAGTGGGGGAAGATTGCAGGCCGCCTATAACCCTATACTACACCCTAGAACCCTATACTACACCCTATAACTTATACTACACCCTATAACCTTACACTACACCCTATAACCCTATACTATACCCTATAACCTTATGTGGTGACCCAGTACCATATTTCATACGGTACTTATTTATCTATGGGTCCCCGTAGCCAGAGTCCCTAGGACTTAGTAATATGTGTTAGTCAGTCCGCCCCTAGTCGCCTCTATTATAGTGTATAGATTCCTAATTTATCAATAGACTAATGTATATAGTATTATTTCTGCATATAAATGGTTAATTACTTGGTTCCATGGTGTCACAGGGCCTTCGGGTCATGTGATGCGTTCCAAGCCTCATTCTGGATGCGTTCCAGGCCTCACTTTGGTATCTCTAGCCTCATTTTGGGTTTTTGCAATGTATATAGATCCTGTGATGTAAGCAATCCCATGATACCATGTAAAGTGAGTGGCAGACGTTCGAACAATCAAAATCGCCACGCCCCCTGCCCATATAAGGGAGCGGCGGCCATCTTATCTCTTTCTTGTTCCTGGGATAGCAAGCAAGCAAGACCTGTATAGCAGTAATCGCAGTGAGTTAGGCCTGAGCCTTGCGGCAACGGCTGAATGATCAAAATTATAGAGTGTGTCATCCCCTAAGCACTCTGCAGTATCACCGGACCCAATATTTCCCCTAAATCCGGACGGATCTCCACATCACTCCCAAAATTCAGAGACTATAAGTTTAATGCAAGGTTCGCAACTTCTGCCAGTCGCTAAGCAACCTAAGAACTGTTATATGAGACTGTTACTACGTATTGGATATTGCAAGCACTGCAGTAAAGTTGTTCAAGTTCAAGTTAAATCTGCTTGTGGACTTTCAGTCATTTCATTGCACCTATCGCTTCTGGGAAGGGCGGCGATAGGCCGGAACATAGATTCAGCATACCAGCCCTCACCCTGGTGTCACGAGTGACTGGGTTAATATTAACCCCTCATATACCAACATCATACCATCCCTACCATACACCCACCAAGGGCTACCACAAAGCCTTTTTGGCGTCACGAACAGGGTGTGTGCCTACTATTGCCACTAGTGAAAGTGTACTCCCTCCTAAGAAAATAACTTTATTCATGTGTTGCTATGTACAGGAATGGTGCTTGTGGTGCATCATACAAGGGGCCAAGACAAAAGTAAGGGGGGAGGCTAAGATCTGTCTACAGTTAAAATGTGAAAACTGCGTAATGAGCTTATGCTGCGATCCTCTGGTCGGCACAGGCGGAGCCGAACTGCTGCCGGAAAAGCGCGCAAAGAAAGCCCGCGCTCTGCCACGCCCCGCCCCTGGGCGTGGATGCCAAGTTGCTGTATCCCAGCCGAAAGGGAACTCAGAGATGCAGGAGTCGTTTCTGGAGGGACCGGAAGTTGGGGCTGCACCGATAGTGTCCTTTCTGCCCAGCGCCATTTTAGAGAAGCCCACTATAAAAGACGCCACACAGAGCAACCTCTCCAGTCTGCAGAAAGAGCCGGAGGATACAGACATGGCGGAGAGCAGCGTTCCACGTGGTCAAGTTGGCAAAATGGCGCCGGAAACACGGAAAGTTGTGGCAGTCGCAGCCCAACTTTTTCAAGAGCTTGCTGATCGTCTGCAGCGGTTATCATTAGACGAAGAGGGGGCCTGCAATCTTCCCCCACTGCCTGATGATGACGACGATTGGCCAGAAACACCCCCAGCGAACAGTGCAGGGACACCTGGAGGTGCGTCCCTGGTGAGATTGTCCCCTCACCACAGGACCTGGGGCTCGTGGGCCGAGATCCCGTCGGAGGATTCTGCTGTGAGTACCCCTCCAGAGGTGGTCTATTCTTCCTCCTCCAGCCCTGAGGTCATTCCTCGATCAAGCTTGCCAAGTGCACGACCGTGCTCACCAAAATTTCCGCAATGCGTGTTCGGAGATGAGCCGGAGCTGATCGAGTACATGCACAGAGTTCTTCGACCGTTACCTGGGAAGATACTTCCACCAATCACAACTGCAGAAAGGGAAAGGGCCCGTCAAGAAGCCGAGCTGGCTGAATTGATGGAAAAGCTAAAGGCCCGATACAAAGAACTCTACGCTCCAAAACACGTACATTTGCCTTACGAAGAAAGAGTGCGGTATCAAGAAAATTCCAAAGAAATGGAGGCATTGTACATCCGTAAATGGGATCACCCCCGAGAAGGGGAGGAGCCATTAGAAAGGAGAAGAGCAACTGTGGTTAAGTTCGACAAGGTCATGGGACACTCCTTGACTGCCACACTGGGCAGACCATCCTCGTAAACCAGCGAGCAGTGCAAAGGCCATATCTCCTTAAAAAGTTCAACACCTTGGAGGTGGGTGAAATTGTGGAGTACACCCCCGTCCAGAGCCTTCGTGGAGAATGGGCTGCAGCGGTCACCAGACCAACAGCCCCAACACAGCTTCCTTTCAAATATTTCCCGTCAATGGATTGGGAATCTGATCCCTTCAACTTGAGGCCGAAAAGGTCTGCTCCTAAAGCCTCCACCAGCGTACCCAAGGAGGAGGAGCCTAAAGAGTCAAGTTCATCATTTTCTGTGTACAGCAAAGAGTCAAGTGCATCATCTTCTACGTACAGCAAAGAGTCAAGTTCTTCATCTTCTTCATACCGTCAAGAGTCAAGTTCTGCACAGGGTGAAGAAAATAGGCCAAAGTTGCGGCCACCCAAGTCGGTACCTAGACCCTCTCGGAGCAGTGAGAGTTTGTCTAACCCTGGGGTACCCACAGATGTACCAAGGCCCTCTCGGAGCAGTGAGAGTTTGTCTAACCCTGGGGTATCCACCAATGTACCAAGGCCCTCTCGGAGCAGTGAGAGTTTGCCAATTCCTACGGTACCAACAAAAGGGTCAATGGTTGCTCCTAATTTGGAGATGGTGCTCAAGCCCTATTGCCCCACTGTGATCCCGGCTAGTAAGCCTATAACCCCTTCTCAAGCTGCCTTCCACAACTCCATTCTCACCAATGTAGTGTGGCAAAGCTATGTCAAGTCTGATCCTGCCCCTGATGTTGGCAGATATAGGGGAACCAAGAGAGGCACTACAAGAGTAAAGAAGAACATCTTCTAAAGAGACTCTAAAGTAATGTCTTATTGTTTTTTTTCTCTGTCTAACCATTTTGTCTTACAGGAACCAAGTTCAAGAAAAGTGCCTAGCAGGACTGTGCTAAGTTTGTATCAGTTTAAAGTTCAGCAACGTAACCACTAAGCTTGTGCCTGACTAATAAGTCAAGAGACTCCTAGCCTATAGGAGATTCACCAAGGACTGTACCCGGCTGAGTTGTAGTTAAGGTCGTGTTCACTTTCTATTGAACGCGTAGTGTAAATGGACTGCTGATCCTTACACGCCATTTTGTATATTTTTTCCTCAATTGGATTCCTAGTGTAGGTGGACTGTTGATCCTTACACGCCTGCTTCATGAATATACCACCGAACTCTTATGAAAAATGTCACACTTATCGGGTGAATGCACATGAAATATGTTGGAGTGTTAATAAATATATAGTAAATATGTATATGGTTTTGTACACAGAAAGATGTCCTTGTGTCTGTGTACATAAATAGTCAGTAAGATCTGTACATAGAAAAATATAGTCAAATGTCTATGTACATTAAAATAGCTTAGAGTTGTGCATGGAAAATATCGACGTGCGGTTTATTTAATGATATATTTTTATAATTCGGACATTTCCGCACGCGGCGATACAACATATGTTTATTTTTATGTACACAGTTTTTATTTATGGGAAAAGGGGGGTGATTCAAACTTTTAACAGGGGAGGGGTTAAATGATCTTTATTCACTTTTTTTTCACTTTTTTTTGCAGTGTTATAGCTCCCATATGGGGCTATAACACTGCACACACTGATCTCTTATACTGATCATTGTTATCCCATGGGGACCTATAACACTGCACACACTGATCTCTTATACTGATCATTGTTATCCCATAGGGACCTATAACACTGCACACACTGATCTTTTACATTGATCATTGTTATCCCATAGGGACCTATAACACTGCACACACTGACCTCTTATACTGATCATTGTTATCCCATAGGGACCTATAACGCTGCACACACTGATCTTTTACATTGATCATTGTTATCCCATAGGGACCTATAACACTGCAAACACTCATCTCTTATACTGATCATTGTTATCCCATAGGGACCTACAACACTGCACACACTGATCTCTTACATTAATCATTGTTATCCCATAGGGACCTATAACACTGCACACACTGATCTTTTACATTGACCATTGTTATCCCATAGGGACCTATAACACTGCACACACTGATCTCTTATACTGATCATTGTTATCCCATGGGGACCTATAACGCTGCACACACTGATCTCTTACATTGATCAGTGTTATCCCATAGGGACCTATAACACTGCACACACTGATCTTTTACATTGATCATTGTTATCCCATAGGGACCTATAACACTGCACACACTGATCTCTTACATTGATCATTGTTATCCCATAGGGACCTATAACACTGCACACACTGATCTTTTACATTGATCAGTGGTTTCTCATGCCTGGATCTCAGGCACTGAGCAGTCATTCGGCCATCGGACAGCGAGGAGGCAGGTAGGGATCCTCCAGCTGTCTTGTAAGCTGTTCGGGATGCGCCGCGGCGATCCCGAACAGCTCCCTGAGCTAACCGGCATGCTTTCACTTTCACTTTAGACGCGGCGTTCAACTTTGAACGCCGCATCTAAAGGGTTAATAGCGCGCGGCACCGCGATAAATGCCGCGCGCTATTAGCCACGAGTCCCGGCGGTTGTTAGAGGCCGTGACCCCACGTTATAGATCAAGAGCGGACTCATGACATACGCGTATGTCATGGGTCCTTAAGAGGTTAAATGCCCAGACTCATCTGACCTTGCCCCAACAATCAGCACCATGGGTTCTTCTAAGCAGTTGTCTAGAAATCTGAAACTGAAAATAGTTGACGCTCACAAAGCTGGAGAAGGCTATAAGAAGATAGAAAAACATTTTCAGATGTCAATATCCTCTGTTCGGAATGTAATTAAGAAATGGCAGTCATCAGGAACAGTGGAAGTTAAAGCAAGATCTGGAAGACCAAAAAAAATATCAGACAGAACAGCTTGCAGGATTGTGAGAAAAACTATTCAAAACCCACGTTTGACTGCACAATCCCTCCAGAAAGATCTGGCAGACACTGGAGTTGTGGTCCACTATTCCACTATAAAGAGATACTTGTACAAATATGGTCTTCATGGAAGAGTCATCAGAAGAAAACCTCTTCTACATCCTCACCACAAAAATCACCGTTTGAACTTTGCAAATGAACATATAGACAAGCCTGATGCATTTTGGAAACAAGTTCTGTGGACCGATGAGGTTAAAATTGAACTTTTTGGCCGGAATGAGCAAAGGTACGTTTGGAGAAGAAGGGGAACAGAATTTAATGAAAAGAACCTCTGTCCAACTGTTAAGCATGGGGGTGGATCAATCATGCTTTGGGGTTGTATTGCAGCCAGTGGCACAGGGAATATCTCACGAGTACAAGGAAAAATGGATTCAATAAAATTTCAGCAAATTTTGGATGCTAACTTGATGCCATCTGTGAAAAAGCTGAAGTTAAAGAGAGGATGGCTTCTACAAATGGATAATGATCCTAAACACACCTCGAAATCCACGGGGGATTACATCAAGGGGCGTAAACTGAAGGTTTTGCCAAGGCCTTCACAATCTCCTGACCTCAACATAATTGAAAATCTATGGATAGACCTTAAAAGAGCAGTGCGTGACAGACAGCCCAGAAATCTCAAAGAACTGGAAGACTTTTGTAAGGAAGAATGGGCAAAGATACCTCAAACAAGAATTGAAAGACTCTCGGCTGCTACAAAAAGCGTTTACAAGCTGTGATACTCACCAAAAGGGGGCAGTACAAGATATAAACTCTGCAGGGTGCCCAAACTTTTGCAGATGCCATTTTTTAGTTTTCTGTTATTTTGAAAGTGTAAATGATGGAAATAAAATGTAACTCTTGTTGACATATTATAAGAATGTCTAATCTGTAATTTGATGCCTTTTGGAGATTCTTCCATCTTTCCTTGGCTTCTTTATGCACATTAATACAAATTTTTACCTGGGGTGCCCAATAACCTTATACTATACCCTATAACCTTATACTACACCCTATAACCCTACACTATACTCTATAACCTTATACTACACCGTATAACTTATAATACACCATATAACCTCATACTATACCCTATAAATTATACTACATCCTATAACCCTTTACTATATCTTATACTACACCCTATAACCTTAGACTACACCCTATAACCCTATACTACACCCTATAACCTTTACTATACCCTATAACCTTATACTATACCCTATAACCTAATACTATACCCTATAACCTTAGACTACACCCTATAACCCTATACTACACCCTATAACCCTATACTACACCCTATAACCTTATACTATACCCTATAACCCTATACTACACCCTATAACCCTATACTACACCCTATAACCTTATACTATACCCTATAACCCTATTCTACACCCTATAACCCTATACTACACCCTATAACCTTATACAACACCCTATAACCTTATACTATACCCTATAACCCTATACTATACCCTATAACCTTATACTATACCCTATAACCCTATACTACACCCTATAACCCTATACTACACCCAATAACCTTATACTATACCCTATAACCCTATACTACACCCTATATCCCTATACTACACCCTATAACCTTATACTACACCCTATAACCCTATACTACACCCTATAACTTATACTACACCCTATAACTTATTCTACACCCTATAACCATATACTATACCCTATACTACACCCTGTGATTCTCCCCCCACCCCCATAGAGTGCACACCCCTCCCCGATCACAGATTGTATTGTATTGTTGTTCTACATTATTTCCTTTATAACAAGAGATGCAGCAGAATGTTAGTGTAGCATGTGGTATAGTGTATAGCTTAGGGAACCTGTGCTGTATATTGTATCGTCATGTATATAGTGTGTGCAGGAATGTTAGTGTAGCATGTGGTATAGTGTATAGCTTTGTGAACCTGTGCTGTATATTGTACCGTCATGTAAATAATGTGTGCAGGAATGTTAGTGTAGCATGTGGTGTGGTATAGTGTATAGCTTAGATAACCTGTGCTGTATATTGTATCGTCATGTATATAGTGTGTGCAGGAATGTTAGTGTAGCATGTGGTATAGTGTATAGCTTAGGGAACCTGTGCTGTATATTGTACCGTCATGTATATAGTGTGGCAGGAATGTTAGTGTAGCATGTGGTATAGTGTATAGCTTAGGGAACCTGTGCTGTATATTGTACCGTCAAGATTATAATGTGTGCAGGAATGTTAGTGTAGCATGTGGTATAGTGTATAGCTTAGGGAACCTATGCTGTATATTGTACCATCATGTATATAGTGTGTGCAGGAATGTTAGTGTAGCATGTGGTATAGTGTATAGCTTTGTGAACCTGTGCTGTATATTGTACCGTCATGTAAATAATGTGTGCAGGAATGTTAGTGTAGCATGTGGTGTGGTATAGTGTATAGCTTAGATAACCTATGCTGTATATTGTATCGTCATGTATATAGTGTGTGCAGGAATGTTAGTGTAGCATGTGGTATAGTGTATAGCTTAGGGAACCTGTGCTGTATATTGTACCGTCATGTATATAGTGTGTGCAGGAATGTTAGTGTAGCATGTGGTATAGTGGTAATAGCGACCACAATATAGTTACTTTTGACTTAAAATTTAGAAAACAAAGACAGGCGGGGAAGGCAAAAACATATAACTTTAAAAAGGCAAACTTCCCTGGGCTGAGATCTGCACTACAGGACATAGACTGGGGGGAGGGGTTCTCAAATACTGATACAGAAGGGAAATGGGACATCTTTATATCAACTCTGAATAACTATACAGCTAAATATATACCAAAGGGGAACAAATATAAACCATTAAAACTAAATCCTACATGGCTGACACATGATGTTAAAAGAGCAATAAACAACAAAAAAATAGCCTTAAAAAAATACAAATCTGATGGGTCAGCGATAACATTTAAACAGTACAAGGAGCTTAATAAAATCTGTAAAAATGTAATAAAAACAGCAAAAATTCAAAATGAGAGACAGGTGGCCAAAGAAAGCAAAACTAATCCTAAATATTTTTTTAGATATATAAATGCAAAAAAACCAAGGACAGAGCATGTAGGACCCCTTAATAATGATAATGGGGAGGTTGTCACGGGCGATCAAGAGAAGGCGGAGCTACTGAATGGGTTCTTTAGTTCTGTATACACTATGGAAGAAGAAGCTGACATTGGCCAGGTCAGTGCTGGTAACACATCATGTACAGGTCAGTGCTGGTAACACATCATGTACAGGTCAGTGCTGGTAACACATCATGTACAGGTCAGTGCTGGTAACACATCATGTACAGGTCAGTGCTGGTAACACATCATGTAATGTATTGAACTGGCTTAATGTAGAGATGGTACAAGGTAAGTTAAGTGATATAAATGTAAGCAAATCCCCAGGGCTGGATGGACTACACCCAAGAGTTCTTAGAGAGGTAAGTTCAGTAATATCTGTACCCCTGTTCATGATATTTAGAGATTCTCTGGTGTCTGGTATTGTGCCAAGGGACTGGCGCAAGGCTAATGTGGTGCCAATCTTCAAGAAGGGCTCTAGGTCTTCCCCAGGAAACTATAGACCGGTAAGTCTAACGTGCATTGTGGGTAAATTGTTTGAAGGACTTATAAGGGATTACATACAGGAATACATAGGGGATAATTGTATTATAAGTGATAGCCAGCATGGGTTTACTAAGGAGAGAAGGTGTCACCAATCTAATCTGCTTTTATGAAGAGGTGAGTAGAAGCCTTGACAGAGGAATGGCTGTGTATATAGAGGGGGGCTGTGTATATAGAGGGGGGCTGTGTATATAGAGGGGGGGCTGTGTATATAGAGGAATGGCTGTGGATATAGAGGGGGGCTGTGTATATAGAGGGGGGGCTGTGTATATAGAGGGGGGGCTGTGGATATAGAGGGGGGCTGTGGATATAGAGGGGGGGCTGTGTATATAGAGGGGGGATGTGTATATAGAGGGGGGCTCTGTATATAGAGGAATGGCTGTGTATATAGAGGAATGGCTGTGTATATAGAGGGGGGCTGTGTATATAGAGGGGGGGCTGTGTATATAGAGGGGGGGCTGTGTATATAGAGGAATGGCTGTGTATATAGAGGGGGGCTGTGTATATAGAGGGGGGGCTGTGTATATAGAGGGGGGGCTGTGGATATAGAGGGGGGGCTGTGTATATAGAGGGGGGCTGTGTATATAGAGGGGGGCTCTGTATATAGAGGAATGGCTGTGTATATAAAGGAATGGCTGTGTATATAGAGGGGGGCTGTGTATATAGAGGGGGGGCTGTGTATATAGAGGGGGGGCTGTGGATATAGAGGGGGGGCTGTGTATATAGAGGGGGGCTGTGTATATAGAGGGGGGCTCTGTATATAGAGGAATGGCTGTGTATATAGAGGAATGGCTGTGTATATATAGAGGGGGGCTGTGTATATAGAGGGGGGGCTGTGTATATAGAGGGGGGCTGTGTATATAGAGGAATGGCTGTGTATATAGAGGGGGCTGTGTATATAGAGGGGGGCTGTGTATATAGAGGGGGGCTCTGTATATAGAGGAATGGCTGTGTATATAGAGGGGGGCTGTGTATATAGAGGGGGGGCTGTGTATATAGAGGGGGGGCTGTGTATATAGAGGGGGGGCTGTATATATAGAGGGGGGCTGTGTATATAGAGGGGGGCTGTGTATATAGGGGGGGCTGTGTATATAGAGGGGGGCTGTGTATATAGAGGGGGGCTGTGTATATAGAGGGGGGGCTGTGTATATAGAGGGGGCTGTGTATATAGAGGGGGGCTGTGTATATAGAGGGGGCTGTGTATATAGAGGGGGGGCTGTGTATATAGAGGGGGGCTGTGTATATAGAGGGGGGCTGTGTATATAGGGGGGGCTGTGTATATAGAGGAGGGCTGTGTATATAGAGGGCGGGGCTTGTATATAGGGGGGGGCTCTGTATATAGAGGGGGGTTGTGTATATAGAGGAATGGCTGTGTATATAGTGTCTCTGGATTTCCCTAAAGCATTTGATACTGTCCCTCATAGACGTCTGACAGGTAAGTTAAGGTCTTTGGGTTTGGAATCTTTAGTTGTAACTGGATTGAACACTGATCATGGATCGTACCCAGAGAGTGGGGGTCAATGATTCGTACTCTGATTGGTCCCCGGTTATTAGTGGTGACCCCAAGGTTCTGTACTGGGCCCGCTGTTGTTTAATTTATTTATCAATGATATAGAGGATGGTAATAACAGCTCTGTATATAGAGGGGGGCTGTGTATATAGAGGGGGGCTGTGTATATAGAGGGGGGCTGTGTATATAGAGGGGGGCTGTGTATATAGAGGGGGGCTGTGTATATAGAGGGGGGCTGTGTATATAGAGGGGGGGCTGTGTATATAGAGGGGGGCTGTGTATATAGAGGGGGGCTGTGTATATAGAGGGGGGGCTGTGTATATAGAGGGGGGCTGTGTATATAGAGGGGGGGCTGTGTATATAGAGGGGGGGCTGTGTATATAGAGGGGGGCTGTGTATATAGAGGGGGGCTGTGTATATAGAGGGGGGGCTGTGTATATAGAGGGGGGGCTGTGTATATAGAGGGGGGGCTGTGTATATAGAGGGGGGGCTGTGTATATAGAGGGGGGCTGTGTATATAGAGGGGGGCTGTGTATATAGAGGGGGGGCTGTGTATATAGAGGGGGGGCTGTATATATAGAGGAATGGCTGTGTATATAGAGGGGGGCTGTGTATATAGAGGAGGGCTGTGTATATAGAGGGGGGCTGTGTATATAGAGGGGGGCTGTGTATATAGAGGGGGGCTGTGGATATAGAGGGGGGCTGTGTATATAGAGGGGGGCTTTGTATATATAGAGGGGCTGTGTATATAGAGGGGGGGCTGTGTATATAGAGGGGGGGCTGTGTATATAGAGGGGGGCTGTGTATATAGAGGAGGGCTGTGTATATAGAGGGGGGCTGTGTATATAGAGGGGGGCTGTGTATATAGAGGGGGGCTGTGTATATATAGAGGGGGGCTGTGTATATAGAGGGGGGGCTGTGTATATAGAGGGGGGCTGTGTATATAGAGGGGGGGCTGTGTATATAGAGGGGGGCTGTGTATATAGAGGGGGGCTGTGTATATAGAGGGGGGGCTGTGTATATAGAGGGGGGCTGTGTATATAGAGGGGGGCTGTGTATATAGAGGGGGGCTGTGTATATAGAGGGGGGCTGTGTATATATAGAGGGGGGCTGTGTATATAGAGGGGGGGCTGTGTATATAGAGGGGGGCTGTGTATATAGAGGGGGGCTGTGTATATAGAGGGGGGCTGTGTATATAGAGGGGGGGCTGTGTATATAGAGGGGGGCTGTGTATATAGAGGGGGGGCTGTGTATATAGAGGGGGGCTGTGTATATATAGAGGGGGGGCTGTGTATATAGAGGGGGGGCTGTGTATATAGAGGGGGGGGCTGTGTATATAGAGGAAGGGCTGTGTATATAGAGGGGGGGCTGTGTATATATAGAGGGGGGGCTGTGTATATAGAGAGGGGCTGTGTATACAGAGGGGGGGCTGTGTATATAGAGGGGGCGCTGTGTATATAAAGAGGGGGGCTGTGTATATAGAGGGGGGCTGTGTATATAGAGGGGGGCTGTGTATATAGAGGGGGGCTGTGTATATAGAGGGGGGGCTGTGTATATAGAGGGGGGCTGTGTATATAGAGGGGGGCTGTGTATATAGAGGGGGCTGTGTATATAGAGGGGGGCTGTGTATACTAATAACCTGCAGCATCGTATGTCTTAGGGGGGCTGTGTATATAGAGGGGGGCTGTATATATAGAGGGGGGCTGTGTATATAGAGGGGGGGCTGTGTATATAGAGGAGGGGGCTGTGTATATAGAGGGGGGCTGTGTATATAGAGGGGGGCTGTGTATATAGAGGGGGGCTGTGTATATATAGTGGGGGGGCTGTGTATATAGAGGGGGGCTGTGTATATAGAGGGGGGCTGTGTATATAGAGGGGGGGCTGTGTATACTAATAACCTGCAGCGTCGTATGTCTTAGGGGGGCTGTGTATATAGAGGGGGGCTGTGTATATAGAGGGGGGCTGTGTATACTAATAACCTGCAGCGTCGTATGTCTTAGGGGGGATTAAACTGTCAGAGTCACTGGTAGAGAAGGATCTGGGGGACTTGTAGATCACAGACTACAGAATAGCACAATGTCAGGCTGCTGCTTCCAAGGCCGGCAGGATATTGTCATGTATAAAAAGAGGCCTGGACTCCAGGGACAGGGACATAATACTCCCCCTTTATAAAGCATTGGTACAGTCTATAGTGTATAATACTCCCCCTTTATAAAGCATTGGTACAGTCTATAGTGTATAATACTCCCCCTTTATAAAGCATTGGTACAGTCTATAGTGTATAATACTCCCCCTTTATAAAGCATTGGTACAGTCTATAGTGTATAATACTCCCCCTTTATAAAGCATTGGTACAGTCTATAGTGTATAATACTCCCCCTTTATAAAGCATTGGTACAGTCTATAGTGTATAATACTCCCCCTTTATAAAGCATTGGTACAGTCTATAGTGTATAATACTCCCCCTTTATAAAGCATTGGTACAGTCTATAGTGTATAATACTCCCCTTTATAAAGCATTGGTACAGTCTATAGTGTATAATACTCCCCTTTATAAAGCATTGGTACAGTCTATAGTGTATAATACTCCCCCTTTATAAAGCATTGGTACAGTCTATAGTGTATAATACTCCCCCTTTATAAAGCATTGGTACAGTCTATAGTGTATAATACTCCCCCTTTATAAAGCATTGGTACAGTCTATAGTGTATAATAGTCCCCCTTTATAAAGCATTGGTACAGTCTATAGTCTATAATACTCCCCCTTTATAAAGCATTGGTACAGTCTATAGTGTATAATACTCCCCCTTTATAAAGCATTGGTACAGTCTATAGTGTATAATACTCCCCCTTTATAAAGCATTGGTACAGTCTATAGTGTATAATACTCCCCCTTTATAAAGCATTGGTACAGTCTATAGTGTATAATACTCCCCCTTTATAAAGCATTGGTACAGTCTATAGTCTATAATACTCCCCCTTTATAAAGCATTGGTACAGTCTATAGTGTATAATACTCCCCCATTATAAAGCATTGGTACAGTCTATAGTGTATAATACTCCCCCTTTATAAAGCATTGGTACAGTCTATAGTGTATAATACTCCCCCTTTATAAAGCATTGGTACAGTCTATAGTGTATAATACTCCCCCTTTATAAAGCATTGGTACAGTCTATAGTGTATAATACTCCCCCTTTATAAAGCATTGGTACGGCCTCACCTGGAATATGCTGTTCAGTTTTGGGCACCTGTCCATAAAAGGGACACTGCGGAGTTGGAAAGGGCGCAGAGACGCGCGACTAAACTAATATGGGGCCTGGAACATCTTAGCTATGAGGAGCGATTAAAGGAGTTACAATTGTTTAGTCTTGAGAAGAGACGTATAAGGGGGGATATGATAAACGTATATAAGTATATAAATGGCCCATACAAAAAATATGGAGAAAAACTGTTCCAGGTTAAACCCCCCCAAAGGACGAGGGGGCACTCCCTCCGTCTGGAGAAGAAAAGGTTTAGTCTAAAGGGGCGACACGCCTTCTTTACCGTGAGGACTGTGAATTTATGGAACGGTCTACCTCAGGAACTGGTCACAGCAGGAACAATTAACAGCTTTAAAACAGGATTAGATAAATTCATGGAACAAAATAACATTAATGCTTATGAAGAAATATAAAATCCCATCCCTTGCCAATATCACGCCGCACCCCTACCCCTTAATTCCCTGGTTGAACTTGATGGACATCTGTCTTTTTTCGACCGTACTAACTATGTAACTATGTAACTATGTATAACTTAGGGAACCTGTGCTGTATATTGTACCGTCATGTATATAGTGTGTGCAGGAATGTTAGTGTAAGACTCACCGAAGACGGCAAGTACCCAGGGAGTAGTAGATCCGCAGTTCCACGGTAGTCCGGAGCGGGTGATGTAGTGGATCCGCTGGACCTGTGTGGCAGATGACGCGGCCCATGCCAGGGAGAGGAGTCTAAGGTGGCGCTGGTTTTCATCAGAGCCCGCCGCAAAGCGGGTTGGACTTGCTGCGGCAGGCGACACCCAGGTTGCTACCCCTGGCACGACTCGACCACACAGGTGGCTGAGGTGATGCGTGGCACCGAAGGAATAGGCAGGACGTAGTCAGGCTGGCTAGAGGTCAGGGCAGGTGGCACAGGAGCGTAGTCAGTAGGGTAGCAGAAGGTCAATAGGCTGGCGGCTAGAAACATGGTCGGGTCACGGAATACAAAGGTCTGGTACACGGCAAGGAAACACTAGGACTGCTTTCTCTAAGGTGCAAGGCAAACAAAGATCCGGCAAGGGTACTAGGGAGGAGCTAAAACTTATAACAATGGTGCAGGTATTAATACTAATTACGGGCGCACTGGCCCTTTAAATGTCAAAGCTCCGGCGCACGCATGCTAGGAGGCGGGGGTGTGCATGTCATAGCTGAGAGACAGAGGCCAGGGATGGAGGTGAGTGACGGGCTGGGACTTGCATGCAGGCGCATCCCACGAAGCGAATCCCAGCCCCGCCGGGAGCCGACATACGGGGAGAGATGCGCTCCCGGCCTGTATGTCCGGCTGGAGCGCTGTTTATTACAGTACCCCCCCCCCCCCTTTGGTCTCCCGCTCTTCTTGTGGGACAAAAATTTCTGCCACGTACCATTTTAGAGGCCAGAATCTCTTTAATTTGAAAAATATCTCAGGAACTGGAGACAGGAGTTGGAGCTGAATTTTTTCTTTGAGAATAACAGTTGAGAGAAACATGAAAAGAGTTAGGAATACGTAAAGAAGGAGGCAAGCAGAGTTTGTATGAAACAGGATTGATATTTTGTAAGACCTCAAAGGGACCCAGGAAATGAGGACCAAGTTTGTAATGTAAAGAGACTGTGGGAATTGGAGGCCAGATGGATCCTGCGAACACGAGCCCAGGAAAACGCAGGTCTGAATGATAAAATAGATATGGGAGTCTTTTTGTAGCAATCTGCAACTGAATAAGATACAAATAGATAGGTTGCACATTTTGTATTGTTTGATACTTATATTTATATAAATATATTTCAATTATATCACTTTTTCTATTTGTATCACCCCTTCCACTTACCTGTGTTCCACGTCACACAAGAGGGGAATGTACTTAAGTACGGGAGCGGAGTGAGAGGAATCGGTCTGTTGAAGTTCCGGAAGGAAAGAAACAGCGGTCACCAATCAGTGCGCACTGGCGTCTTCCACCTGCTATAGCTGCACGCCGCAGCCCTATGTCTGTATAGACTATTGAAAAATAAAGCAAGAAGTTCACTGTACGGGTGAGTGCCTTTGTCTTTTCTTGCTGTTTGGATTTGCACACTATGTCTGGATTTTTCCACAAATGAGCACCACCGTATGTACAGTGTCCCGCTGTCCTGCCGCCACCATTTGCATGAACTGTGTCTGATCACTTTGGCTAGTCCAGCAGTGCCTACACCTACCTGTATCTCTATTTTAAGTTTTTGCAATTTGCTTTTAAGCATGAGCACGCAGGAAGAACTAGCAAAATTAATGGACAAGATGGAGACAGACAGAACGCCTAAAGAATCTATCCCTTTGGCGGAGGACACACTAGCTGCAGGCAGAGAAGACGCCAGTGTGTTTTTTGCATCTTGCAACGGAAAAGACATGTTCCATTTCATGAGCACCAAAACGCTCACATTCAAGACAGCCGCTCTGGCCGAAAAAGAAACCTGGCTGTTTTGGACTCTGCATTCCCTAAAATCCTATCAGGACTGTGAGAGAGTCCCGAGGGGTTTGCGAGGATACAAAGAGGCCTCGCAGTATATAGAGGACCCGATATTCATGAAGAAATGGCAAGATCTACATAAAATGTATTCTCTTCAAATGTTAGATTTGGTCTTACAAAGGAATAAAGAGGAGTATGATAAAACCCAAAGAGAGCTGGGGCAGGCAAAAAGTGAATTGCGCCTAAGGCTCTCAGATGCAGCTTGGGAGGAGTATAACCAAAAGACTAAAAAAAAACTGTCGCTCCTACAGAAAAATATAAAAGAGACCAAAAGAGATACATTTCTAAGGGATCGTTTAGACTACGATTCCGGGATGATCTTCACATATGCTAATAAATACAAAAAGAACAAAGGAGGAAACAAGAACTTTCAAACCCAGAGAATACAATGTCCTAACAGTAATAATAAAAAACCTGCTAAAAAAGTCTCCGATTTTTGGACAACCGATGGAGACTCTAGTACCTCAGAAGAAACTAGTGATGCAAAAGAGGAGGTTATGATGTCAAAAAACTAGGAGATTTTGCTACAACAGTCAAAAAAAGACACAAAAAAATCAGAAGAGGAAGTCAAAGAAAGAGGAAAAGAAAAGAAGAAAATAAAACGCAAACGAGTGTCCTGGAATCATTAATGGACGATTCTAATATGGACAGTCACAGTGAAATGAATAAAGAAGCACCTGCAGTAGTCAATCTTTCAGATCTCATACTTGACGAGGCAACGATTAATTTATTATCTAGAGGGCTTAATTTTTGTTTGGTTGAAGATTTCAGTCTCGAGGATTTTGAGATCGATTTCTTCAAAAACATCCGCAAATTAAATAAAAAAATTTTTTTTGCAGAACAAAAGGTTATAAGTAATAAAAAACAACCTAGCAAAAAAGAAGGGGAAATCCCCTCTAGCATAGGCCCCCTAGGTTTTTCTGTGTTTAGAGAAGGTACCACACAAGACAGAGAATGCTTAAGTGATCTTATGGAATTAGCAGGAGCTTGTATACAGGAAGATGATGCTGACGTGGAATTTGGGGCTTTTCAGGATGGCAACAGATCCAGGTTTTCCCCACCCCTCCAACCGGGAGGAAGCCTGGATCTGTTCCAAAATAAGGTACTTAGTGATGTAAGAGCCCTCGTGTATCCCAAAGCTGCTAATAATCTTAGTGAAGGGGGAAAAAAAGCCCTCAAATGGTTAAAAGAACAAGACAGTGTGATTATAAAAAAGGATGACAAAGGGGGCAATATAGTTGTCATGAACAAATCATACTATTTGGCGGAAGCCAAAAGGCAACTGTATAACCCCGACACATACACAAAATTACCAGCTAATCCTAAGAAAAAATTGCAGTCTAAACTCCAAACTTTTTTACGCCAACGAGTGGAAAATAATGTATTAACAGAAAAAAAAGCGCCGAAAAACTGTTTCCCTCTCTCACCCAAAAAATGCTAAGTGGTACTTTGTGCCCAAAATTCACAAGACTTTAATAAGTCCGCCGGGTCGCCCTATTGTGGCAGGGGTGGGTTCTTTAACCGAGCCCCTGTTGCAATACGTCGATTGGCTGTTGCGCCCCCTCTTAGAAGAGGTCCCGGCATTGGTAAAAGATACCAACGAATTTCTTCAAGCATTGGAGGGTGTGACAGTAACAGAAGGCATGATTTTGACATCTATAGATGTAGAGTCGCTAAATACACAACATGTTGCTATAGACCGCATACGTCAAATATTGCATAGGACAAATAAAACTGATAATTACATTAGCTTTGTGTGCGATGCCGTAGAATTCATACTTAAAAACAATGTATTTCAATTTGGAGAGGAATGGTTTTCCCAAAATGGCGGCACGGCGATGGGTACACCCGTCGCGTGCTCGCTAGCTAATTTATTTTTGGCCTGCTTTGAGGAAAAGTACGTTTTCTCACCCGGGAACCCGCACCTTAAACATGTGGGATGCTATCTACGTTATGTAGATGACGTCTTCATGTTGTGGAGCGGTTTCCCGGATAAGTTTAACCAGTTTGTAGCCGCACTCAATGTGTGTTACGCCTAGCGCTCCGGGTCCCCGCTCCTCCCCGGAGCGCGTACGGCGTCTCTCTCTCCGCAGCGCCCCGGTCGGTCCCGCTGACCGGGAGCGCTGCACTGTCATGGCCGTCGGGGATGCGATTCGCACAGCGGGACGCGCCCGCTCGCGAATCGCATCCCAGGTCACTTACCCGTTCCCGTCCCCTGCTGTCATGTGCTGGCGCGCGCGGCTCCGCTCTCTAGGGCGCGCGCGCGCCAGCTCCCTGAGACTTAAAGGGCCAGTGCACCAATGATTGGTGCCTGGCCCAATTAGCTTAATTGGCTTCCACCTGCTCCCTGGCTATATCTGATCTCCTCCCTTGCACTCCCTTGCCGGATCTTGTTGCCTTGTGCCAGTGAAAGCGTTTTGTGTGTCCAAAGCCTGTGTACCAGAACTTCTGCTATCCACCCTGACTACGAACCTTGCCGCCTGCCCCCGACCTTCTGCTACGTCCGACCTTGCTTCTGTCTACTCCCTTGTACCGCGCCTATCTTCAGCAGTCAGAGGTTGAGCCGTTGCTAGTGGATACGACCTGGTCACTACCGCCGCAGCAAGACCATCCCGCTTTGCGGCGGGCTCTGGTGAAAACCAGTAGTGACTTAGAACCGGTCCACTAGCACGGTCCACGCCAATCCCTCTCTGGCACAGAGGATCCACCTCCTGCCAGCCGGCATCGTGACAATGTGAATGACATGAATATGCGGTTTACGTCAAAATGGAGCAAAAATGAAATAGAGTTCCTAGACGTAAGTGTAAAACTACAGGGAGAAAACTTACTAACAGAAGGTTACCGCAAGCCCACTGCCACCAATACCATACTCCACTATTCCAGTTATCACCCCATACATACAAAAATTGCAATACCATATAGTCAATTACTGCGTTTAAAACGCATTAATAGTACAACAGAGGTATTTGAGAATCAAGCCGCAGCCCTGTTAAAGCCACTAGAAAAAAGAGGGTATCCAAAAAAAGTACAACGAGTACAAAAAGTGGACAGCAAAACACTGTTAAGAAAAACTTACCGCAAACATGCCAAATTTAAAGGTGACACTGAAGACATCACAGGTCGCTTCTCCGTCTCGTTTAAGTTTAGCCCCCTGGCTGACACAATTAAAAACTCCATTCTGTCCCATTGGAATCTAATAGAGAGAGACCCCACACTTGGACCTCAGCGGTTGTCAAAACCGATGATGACATTTAAACGCACTAGTAACCTTAAAGATGTCCTAGTAAGCAGTAGGTTCACAGAGAAAAAGAAAAACATTGGCAGTTGGCTGAAAAAAAACCTGCAAAAGGCAACCTAAAATGTGGACATTGTAACTGGTGCACACACTATGCAACAGGCAGAAATGTAATGTTAAGAGGTGTGAACAGCTACCTGAATGATTTCATGTGCTGCAGATCGAAATTTGTAGTATATGCAATCGTGTGCGACTGCAATCGATACTATATTGGCAGCATGATCAGGTCCATGAACACCAGGTTTAGGGAGCATGTGAGATCAGTGACTACTGGAAAAGGTTCCCCTAGACTGATAGCACACATTAATTCTGAACATCAGGGTAACACTAATACATTGAAATTCATGGGTCTACAAAAACTGAAGTTAGAAGCAGGTCAAGATAATGTAAAGAGACTGTGGGAATTGGAGGCCAGATGGATCCTGCGAACACGAGCCCAGGAAAACGCAGGTCTGAATGATAAAATAGATATGGGAGTCTTTTTGTAGCAATCTGCAACTGAATAAGATACAAATAGATAGGTTGCACATTTTGTATTGTTTGATACTTATATTTATATAAATATATTTAAATTATATCACTTTTTCTATTTGTATCACCCCTTCCACTTACCTGTGTTCCACGTCACACAAGAGGGGAATGTACTTAAGTACGGGAGTGGAGTGAGAGGAATCGGTCTGTTGAAGTTCCGGAAGGAAAGAAACAGCGGTCACCAATCAGTGCGCACTGGCGTCTTCCACCTGCTATAGCTGCACGCCGCAGCCCTATGTCTGTATAGACTATTGAAAAATAAAGCAAGGAGTTCACTGTACGGGTGAGTGCCTTTGTCTTTTCTTGCTGTTTGGATTTGCACACTATGTCTGGATTTTTCCACAAATGAGCACCACCGTATGTACAGTGTCCCGCTGTCCTGCCGCCACCATTTGCATGAATTGTGTCTGATCACTTTGGCTAGTCCAGCAGTGCCTACACCTACCTGTATCTCTATTTTGAGTATTTAGAAGATAACCAAACTTTATCACCAGGAGATAAGGATGGAGGAGATCTTCTTTTTTTGTCTGCCTGAGTCTTCATTCGGGAGGAAGCCAGAGATAAAGATTGCCGAGTCTGTTGCCAAATGGAGGAGAAATCTCTGACAAGTTCATCTACAGCAGAAAGACTGTGACAGCAGAGAGACTGGGACCGGAAGAGGAGACCTAGGATGATGACCAAAAACAATAAAAAACTGAGATGTCTTTGTGGACTCAGAGTCCTTCTGATTGTAGGAAAATTCGGCCCAGGGAAGAAGATCCACCCAATCATCCTGATGGGCAGACACAAAATGACGAAAATAAGTCTCCAAAATTTGATTTATCCTTTCCACCTGACCATTGGACTGGGGGTGGTAGGAACAGAGGGCTTGCCAGAATTTGGACACAAACTGCACTCCGCAGTCAGAGACGATGTTTTCTGGAAGACCATGAATACGAAAGATATGAAGTAAGAAGTGCTTGGCCAGTTGTGGAGCAGATGGGAGTCCGGTAAGAGGAATGAAATGAGCAATTTTAGAAAACCGGTCTACCACAACCCAGATGACTGTGTTATTGTGTGATGGTGGAAGGTCGGTAATAAAATCCATAGCAATGTGAGTCCATGGAATCTCAGGGATGGGCAACGGCTGCAAAAGTCCCGCAGGTCTCTGTCGGGAGGTCTTGTCACAGGAACGCACAAATTCAGAGGCATCGTGTTTCAGATGTGGCCACCAATAGTGTCGGGAGATAAGAAGAAGTGTCTTGCGTATTCCAGGATGGCCAGCCAATAAGGAAGAATTACCCCAGTTTAGAACTTTGCGTCTCAATCTGACTGATACAAAAGTTTTACCAGGAGGCCGCTGTAGAAGATCGGCAGGGGCTGCAGAAATCAGACGATCAGGAGGGATAATATGTCTTGGAGTAGGATCCAAACCCACCACATCAGAGGATCTGGAGAGGGCATCAGATCTGATATTCTTATTAGCTGGACGGAAATTAATAAAAAAAATAAATTGGGAGAAGAACAAAGACCACCTTGCCTGACGAGGGTTCAAACGTTGGGCTGACTGAAGGTACAGAAGGTTCTTGTGGTCAGAATAAATACTGATCGGATGAGGAGATCCTTCCAAAAGGTGTCGCCACTCCTCTAAGGCGAGCTTTATAGCAAGCAGTTCACGATCTCCGATGGAGTAGTTTCTCTCCGCAGGTAAGAAGGTTTTTGGAAAAGAAACCACAGGTCACAGTTTTACCCTTGACACTTTTGTGGGTAAGAATGGCACCTGCTCCGATGGAGGAAGCATCAACTTCCAAGGCAAAAGGTTATCCCGGATCTGGTCTTGATAGCACGGGAGCTGAAGCAAAAGCAGACTTTAAGCTGGAGAAAGCTTCCTCGGCCTCAGGGGACCACAACTTCGGGTTAGCGCCCTTCTTGGTGAGAGCTACGATGGTAGCAACCACAGAAGAAAAATGTAGGATGAACTGGCGGTAGTAGTTAGCAAATCCCAGGGAACGTTGAATAGCCCGCAGACCGGTAGGGTGAGGCCAATCCAAAACTGCAGACAATTTTATTGGATCCATTTGTAGTCCTTCTTGAGAGACAATGTATCTTAGAAAAGGAAGACTGGATTTTCCAAAAAGGCATTTTTCCAGTTTGGCATAGAGATGATTCCTCCGTAGGCGTCGTAGGACTAGATGAACATGAGTACGATGCTCTTCCAAGTTGGAAGAATAAATCAGTATGTCATCAAGATAAATGACTACACAGGTATAGAGAAGGTCGCAGAATATATAATTGACGAATTCTTGGAAAACAGCTGGAGCATTGCAAAGGCCAAAAGGCATCACAAGATACTCAAAATGTCCATCACGGGTGTTGAAAGCCATTTTCCATTCATCTCCCTCTCGAATTCGAATCAGTTTGTAGGCACCTCGTAAATCCAGCTTGCAGAAAACTTTGGCCCCCTGAAGACGATCAAAAAGTTCTGAGATCAGAGGAAGAGGATAACAATTCTTGACCGTGATCTTGTTCAGACCTCTGTAATCAATACAAGGACGAAGGGAACCATCCTTCTTACTGACAAAGAAGAATCCGGCTCCAGCTGGTGACAAAGACTTCCGGATAAATACTTTTTGGAGGTTCTCTTGGATGTACTCTTGCATGGCTTGAGTCTCTGGGACTGATAAAGGATAGATTCTACCCCGAGGTGGCATAGTCCCAGGCAGTAAATCAATCGGGCAGTCGTAAGGACGAAGTGGAGGCAAAGTCTCGGCCTGTCTTTCGCAGAAGACATCTGAGAAATCTTGATAAGGCGTAGGCAGACCTGGCATGGGAGAAATTGCAGAAAGAATTTTAGGCTGGACCGACTCTAGAAAAAGATTATGGCAGCATTGCCCCCAGCAAGTGACCTCTCCGGATTTCCAATCAAGCTGCGGGGAATGGAGTTGGAGCCAAGGAAGACCAATGTTACGCCGACGCTCCGGGTCCCTGCTCCTCCCCGGAGCGCTCGCGGCGTTCCTCTCTCTGCAGCGCCCCGGTCAGACCCGCTGACCGGGAGCGCTGCACTGACATTGCCGGCGGGGATGCGATTCGCATAGCGGGACGCGCCCGCTCGCGAATCGCATCCCAAGTCACTCACCTGTACTGGTCCCCGGCTGTCACGTCCTGGCGCGCGCGGCTCCACTCCTTAGGGCGCGCGCGCCAGCTCTCTGAGATTTAAAGGGCCAGTGCACCAGTTATTGGTGCCTGGCCCAATCAGCCTAATTAGCTTCCACCTGCTCCCTGTCCATATTACCTCACTTCCCCTGCACTCCCTTGCCGGATCTTGCTGCCTTGTGCCAGTGAAAGCGTTTAGTGTTGTCCAAAGCATGTGTTCCAGATCTCCTGCTATCCTTATTGACTACGAACTTTGCCGCCTGCCCCGACCTTCTGCTACGTCTGACCTTGCCTCTGCCTAGTCCTTCTGTCCCACACCTTCTCAGCAGTCAGCGAGGTTGAGCCGTTGCCGGTGGATACAACCTGGTTGCTACCGCCGCAGCAAGACCATCCCGCTTTGCGGCGGGCTCTGGTGAAAACCAGTAGCAACCCTAGAACCGGTCCACCGACACGGTCCACGCCAATTCCTCGTTGACACAGAGGATCCACATCCAGTCTGCCGAATCGTAACAGTAGATCCGGCCATGGATCCCGCTGAGGTGCCGCTGCCAAGTCTCGCTGACCCACCCACGGTGGTCGCCCAGCAATCGCAGCAAATTGCCCAACAAGGACAGCAGCTGTCGCAGTTGACCGCCACGTTATAGCAACTTCTGCCACTGCTACAGCAGCAACCATCTCCTCCGCCAGCTCCTGCACCTCCTCCGCAGTGAGTGGCCGCTCCTAGCCTCCGCTTGTCCCTGCCGGACAAATTTGATGGGGACTCTAGACTCTGCCGTGGATTTTTGTCTCAATGTTCCCTACATATGGAGATGTTGTCGGACCAATTTCCTACAGAACGGTCTAAGGTGGCGTTCGTAGTGAGTCTTCTGTCTGGAAAGGCTTTGTCTTGGGCCACACCGCTCTGGGACCCCAATGATCCTGCCACAGCCACAGTCCAGTCCTTCTTTGCTGAAGTCCGTAGTGTCTTCGAGGAACCAGCCCGAGCTTCTTCTGCCGAGACTGCCCTGCTGAACCTGGTCCAGGGTAATTCTTCAGTAGGCGAGTACGCCATTCAATTTCGTACTCTCGCTTCCGAATTATCTTGGAATAACGAGGCTCTCTGCGCGACCTTTAAAAAAGGCCTATCCAGTAACATCAAGGATGTGCTGGCCGCACGAGAGATTCCTGCCAACCTGCAAGAACTTATCGATTTGGCCACCCGCATTGACATGCGTTTTTCTGAGAGACACCAGGAGCTCCGCCAGGAAAAAGACCTTGATCTCTGGGCACCTTTCTCACAGTATCCTTTGCAATCTACCCCTGTGCCTCCCACCGAGGAGGCTATGCAAGTTGATCCGTCTCGCCTGACCCATGAAGAGAGGACTCGCCGTAGGGATAACAATTTATGTCTGTACTGCGCTAGTACCGAACACTTCTTGGTGGATTGCCCTATTCGCCCTCCACGTCTGGGAAACGCACGCACGCACCCAGCTCACGTGGGTGTGGCGTCTCTTGGTACGAAGTCTGCTTCTCCACGTCTCACTGTGCCCGTGCGGATTTCTCCTTCTGCCAACTCCTCCTTCTCAGCCATGGCCTTCTTGGACTCTGGTTCTTCTGGAAATTTTATTCTGGCCTCTTTGGTGAATAAGTTCTGCATCCCGGTGACCCGTCTCGTCAAGCCGCTCTACATTTCCTCGGTCAACGGAGTTAAATTGGACTGCACCGTGCGTTACCGCACAGAACCCCTGCTCATGAGTATTGGACGGCATCACGAAAAAATTGAACTTTTTGTTTTGCCCAACTGCACCTCTGAAGTCCTCCTTGGTCTGCCATGGCTCCAACACCACTCTCCTACCCTTGATTGGACCACCGGGGAAATCAAGAGCTGGGGGGCTTCTTGCCATAAAAAATGCCTCACGTCTGCTCCCAGTCCCGTCAGTCAAACCTCAGTGTCTCTTCCTTAACCTGGTCCGCCCAAGGCCTATCAGGACTATGCTGTGTCTCCTCCTCATAGCCCCCGTCCTGGTAACACTTTGCCCCGTGACCAGCTTCACCCTCTTCCCCCCCTCCCCACTCCCACGCCTTCTGGTTTGCCCGCTGTTGATGAGGTTTCCCGGTACTTCTCCACCATCTGGAAAGAGACTCAAAAATCCCTCATACAGGCCTCATCCCGGATGAAGAAACATTCCGACAAAAAGAGGGGGAGACCTAAGGGGGGGGGGGTACTGTTACGCCGAGGCTTCGGGTCCCTGCTCCTCCCCGTAGCGCTCATGGCGTTCCTCTCTCTGCAGCGCCCCGGTCAGACCTGCTGACCGGGAGCGCTGAACTGACATTGCCGGCGGGGATGCGATTCGCATAGCGGGACGCGCCCGCTCGCGAATCGCATCCCAAGTCACTCACCTGTCCCGGTCCCCGGCTGTCACGTTCTGGCGCGCGCGGCTCCGCTCCTTAGGGCACACGCGCGCCAGCTCTCTAAGATTTAAAGGGCCAGTGCACCAGTGATTGGTGCCTGGCCCAATCAGTATAATTAGCTTCCACCTGCTCCCTGGCTATATCACATCACTTCCCCTGCACTTCCTTGCCGGATCTTATTGCCTTGTGCCAGTGAAAGCGTTTAGTGTTGTCCAAAGCCTGTGTTCCAGATCTCCTGCTATCCTTATTGACTACGAACTTTGCCGCCTGCCCCGACCTTCTGCTACGTCTGACCTTGCCTCTGCCTAGTCCTTCTGTCCCACGCCTTCTCAGCAGTCAGCGAGGTTGAGCCGTTGCCGGTGGATACGACCTGGTTGCTACCGCCGCAGCAAGACCATCCCGCTTTGCGGCGGGCTCTGGTGAAAACCAGTAGCAACCCGAGAACCGGTCCACCGACACGGTCCACGCCAATCCCTTGTTGACACCGAGGATCCACATCCAGTCTGCCGAATCGTAACAACCAAGAAGTATCTGAAAAGTACAATGTGGTAGCACAAAGAATTCAATCCTCTCCTTATGTGAGACCCCTACTTGCAGAAGGAGAGACTCCGTGCGAGAAGAGATGAACAAGGGCTTGGCAAGGCAACTCACCGGAAGGTGATTTTCATGCACGAGTGAGGCATCAATAAAATTACCAGCAGAACCAGAGTCCAAAAATGCAGTAGCGAAGAAAGAAGTCTGAGCAGAAACGTGGGCTTGTACGGGAATATTCAAACCAGAAGAGACGATGCACACACGCCGAGAAGTCCCTCCTACATATCCTGAGTTCGGACGTTTGCCTGGATTCTGGGAACGGGCAGTCTTTGAGCAAATGTTCCAGACTGGCACAGTATAGGCACAAATTCTTGCTGCAACATCAATATCTTTCCTCCTGGGTGAGGCGAGTATGATCCCCTGGCATAGCCTTTTCAGAAAATCCATGTTCTTTTAGGAGCTCCTCCTGTCTCTCCGACAAACGTACATCTATTCGTGCGGCCAAATGGATCAGCTCACACAGGTTAGACGGAAGATCTCGAGCAGCAAGAGCGTCCTTTATGCTACTATAAAGTCCTTTTTTTAAATATCGCACACAAGGCCTCGTTGTTCCATGCCAATTCAGAAGCAAGGATACGAAAATGGACTGCATAGTCTCCCACAGAGGAAGTCCCTTGACTCAGGCTAAGAAGAGCCGACTCGGCAGAGGAGACACGTGCGGGTTCTTCAAAAACGCTGTGGAATTCAGCCAGGAAAGCCGTGAGGTTGAAGGTAATTGAATCGCTACGATCCCAGAACAGAGTAGCCCAGGCCGGGGGCCTTCCCAGACAAGAGGCTGATCACAAAGGCCACCATAGCAAGCTCCGTAGGAAACAGATCCGCCATGAGCTCCAGGTGCAAGGAGCACTGCGTCACAAAGCCCCTACATTGCTTAGGATCTCCGTCAAACTTCGTGGGAAGGGGAAGACGCAGCTTAGATGCTGAAGGAGTTGCAGGACCTAATGGTGACTGCTGCTGCATAGTCAAAAGTAGCTGCGCCATGGCGGACAGTTGATTTAATTGCTGCACCTGATGGGCCAACTGTTGCGAGAGATCCGAATCCTCAGGCAGAGGTACCTCGGCGGGATCCATGGCCGGATCTTACTGTAAGACTCACCGAAGACGGCAGGTACCCAGGGAGCAGTAGATCCGTAGTTCCATGGTAGTCTGGTGCGGGTGATGTAGTGGATCCGCTGGACCTGTGTGGCAGATGACGCGGGCTGTGCCAGGGAGCGGAGTCTAAGGTGCCGCTGGTTTTCACCAGACCCCGCCGCAAAGCGAGTTGGACTTGCTGCGGCAGGCGACACCCAGGTTGCTACCCCTGGCACGACTCGACCACACAGGCGGCTGAGGTGATGGGTGGCACCAAAGGAATAGGCAGGACGTAGTCAGGCTGGCTAGAGGTCAGGGCAGGCGACACAGGAGAGTAGTCAGTAGGGTAGCAGAAGGTCAATAGGATGGCGGCTAGAAACATGGTCGGGTCATGGAATACAAAGGTCTGGTACACGGCAAGGAAACACTAGGACTGCTTTCTCTAAGGTGCAAGGCAAACAAAGATCCGGCAAGGGTACTAGGGAGGAGCTAAAACTTATAACAATGGTGCAGGTATTAATACTAATTACGGGCGCACTGGCCCTTTAAATTTCAAAGCTCAGGCGTGCGCTAAGAGGCGGTGGCGCACACGTCGTAGCTGAGAGACAGAGGCCGGGGACTGAGGTGAGTGACGGGCTGGGACTCGCATGCGGGCGCGTCGCGCGATGCGAATCCCAGCCCCGCCGGAAGCCGACATATGTGGAAAGATGCGCTGTTTATTACAGTTAGTGTAGCATGTGGTATAGTGTATATCTTAGGGTATATTGTACTGTTATGCTTTGTCTGATTGTAATTTATTGTATGACTTGTAAAGAAGACTGAATGATCAATAAAGCTTCCCAGAGCGATGATAGCAGACACCAGGGGGCACCAGACTCCACCACAACGAGCCCTGGACACAGATACTCCCGAGAGCGGTGATAGCAGACACCAGGGGGTGCCAGACTCCACCACAACGAGCCCCGGATACAGATACTCCCCAGAGTGGTGATAGCAGACACCAGGGGGCGCCAGACTCCACCACAACGAGCCCCGGACACAGATACTCCCGAGAGCGGTGATAGCAGACACCAGGGGGTGCCAGACTCCACCACAACGAGCCCCGGATACAGATACTCCCCAGAGTGGTGATAGCAGACACCAGGGGGCGCCAGACTCCACCACAACGAGCCTCGGACACAGATACTCCCCAGAGCAGTGATAGCAGACACCAGGGGGCGCCAGACACATATACTCCCCAGAGTGGTGATAGCAGACACCAGGGGGCGCCAGACTCCACCACAACGAGCCCCGGACACAGATACTTTCCAGAGTGGTGATAGCAGACACCAGGGGGCGCCAGACTCCACCACAACGAGCCCTGGACACAGATACTCCCCAGAGCAGTGATAGCAGACACCAGGGGGCGCCAGACACAGACACTCCCCAGAGTGGTGATAGCAGACACCAGGGGGCGCCAGACACAGATACTCCCCAGAGTGGTGATAGCAGACACCAGGGGGCGCCAGACTCCACCACAACGAGCCCCGGACACAGATACTTTCCAGAGTGGTGATAGCAGACACCAGGGGGCGCCAGACTCCACCACAACGAGCCCTGGACACAGATACTCCCCAGAGCAGTGATAGCAGACACCAGGGGGCGCCAGACACAGACACTCCCCAGAGTGGTGATAGCAGACACCAGGGGGCGCCAGACACAGATACTCCCCAGAGTGGTGATAGCAGACACCAGGGGGCGCCAGACTCCACCACAACGAGCCCCGGACAAAGATACTCCCCAGAGCAGTGATAGCAGACACCAGGGGGCGCCACCACAACGAGCCCCGGACACAGATACTTTCCAGAGTGGTGATAGCAGACACCAGGGGGTGCCAGACACATATACTCCCCAGAGTGGTGATAGCAGACACCAGGGGGCGCCAGACTCCACCACAACGAGCCCCGGACACAGATACTCCCCAGAGTGGTGATAGCAGACACCAGGGGGCGCCAGACTCCACCACAACGAGCCCTGGATACAGATACTCCCCAGAGCAGTGATAGCAGACACCAGGGGGCGCCAGACACAGATACTCCCCAGAGTGGTGATAGCAGACACCAGGGGGCGCCAGACACAGATACTCCCCAGAGTGGTGATAGCAGACACCAGGGGGCGCCAGACACAGATACTCCCGAGAGCGGTGATAGCAGACACCAGGGGGCGATAGACTCCACCACAACGAGCCCCGGACACAGATACTCCCGGGAGCTGTGATAGCAGACACCTGGGGGCGCCAGACACAGATACTCCCGAGAGCGGTTATAGCAGACACCAGGGGGCGCCGGAATCCACCACAACGAGCTCCGGATACAGATACTCAGGAGAGCGGTGATAGCAGACACCAGGGGGCGCCAGACTCAACCACAATGAGCCCTGGACACAGATAATTCCTAGAGCTGTGATAGCAGACACCAGGGGGCGCCAGACTCCACCACAACGAGCCCCGGACACAGATACTCCCGAGAGCGGTGATAGCAGACACCAGGGGGCGCCAGACTCCACCACAACTAGCCCCGGACACAGATAATTCCTAGAGCTGTGATAGCAGACACCAGGGGGCGCCAGACTCCACCACAACTAGCCCCGGACACAGATACTCCCCAGAGCGGTGATAGCAGACACCAGGGGGCGCCAGACTCCACCACAATGAGCCCCGGACACAGATAATTCCTAGAGCTGTGATAGCAGATAGCTGGGGGCGCCAGACACAGATACTCCCGAGAGCGGTGATAGCAGACACCAGGGGGCGCCAGACTCCCCCACAACGAGCCCCGGACACAGATAATTCCCAGAGCTGTGAGCCAAATATGAAAACATCCCGACCATCAGTAGAAAACCAGGAAAAGGGGCTCCGCGGGGTTAAGTCAGGGTCTTCATATGTATTGGGGGGGGGGGGGGAGAATTGTCTTATTATAGACACATGGGGGGATTTATAAAGATTGCGCACCTGTTCTCAGCCACAGAAGTCTACATAATCGGGCTAAGTGGCCTTCAGATGTCCCAGAGGTCTGGGGTAACCTGACCACCTCCCTCCACATTTCACTACACCTGACCACCACCCTCCACATCTGACTGCACCTGACCACCACCCTCCACATTTGACTACACCTGACCACCACCCTCAACATATGACTACACCTGACCACCACCCTCCACATCTGACTACACCTGACCACAACCCTCCACACCTGACTACACCTGACCACCACCCTCTACATCTGACTACACCTGACCACCATCTTCCACATCTGACTACACCTGACCACCTCCCTCCACATCTGACTACACCTGACCACCATCCTCCACATCTGACTACACCTGACCACCACCCTCCAAATCTGACTACACCTGACCACCACCCTCCACATCTGACTACACCTGACCACAACCCTCCACACCTGACTACACCGGACCACCACCCTCTACGTCTGACTACACCTGACCACCATCTTCCACATCTGACTACACCTGACCACCTCCCTCCACATCTGACTACACCTGACCACCATCCTCCACATCTGACTACACCTGACCACCACCCTCCAAATCTGACTACACCTGACCACCACCCTCCACATCTGACTACACCTGACCACAACCCTCCACATCTGACTACACCTGACCACAACCCTCCACATCTGACTACACCTGACTACACCTGACCACCATCTTCCACATCTGACTACACCTGACCACATCCCTCCACACCTGACCACCACCCTCCACACCTGACTACACCTGACCACAACCCTCCACATCTGACTACACCTGACCACAACCCTCCACACCTGACTACACCTGACCACCATCCTTCACATCTGACTACACCTGACCACAACCCTCCACATCTCACCACACCTGACAAGTGTGCACCTCTCCTGATCACCACCACATACACCTGGGCACCACATCTGACCAAATATTTTGTGTGTTTCCTGCAGTATATTTTGTGTTTTCTGCTGTATATTTTGTGTTTATCCTGCGGTATATTTTGTGTGATTCCTGCCGTATATTATGTGTCTTTCCTGCGGTATATTTTGTGTGATTCCTGCCGTATATTATGTGTCTTTCCTGCAGTATATTTTGTGTGATTCCTGCCGTATATTATGTGTCTTTCCTGCAGTATATTTTGTGTATTTTCTGTAGTATATCCTGCAGTATACTTTGTGTGTTTCCTGCGGTATGTTATGTGTCTTTCCTGCGGTATATTTTGTGTATTTCCTGCGGTATATTTTGTGTATTTTCTGTAGTATATCCTGCTGTATATTGTGTGCGTTTCCTGCAGTATATTTTGCGTGTTTCCTGCAATATATTTTGTGTGTTTCCTGCGGTATATTTTTGTGTTTCCTGCGGTATATTTTGTGTGCTACCTTTGGTATATGTTGTGTGTTTCCTATAGTATATTCTGCGGTATATTATGTGTGTTTCCTGCAGTATATTATGTGTGTGTCCAGCGGTATATTTTGTGTGTTTTCTGTAGTATATCCTGCTGTATATTTTGTGTGTTTACTGTGTTGTATTTTTGTGTGTTTTCTATAGTATATCCTGCGGTAGATTTTGTGTGTTTTCTGCGGTATATTATTTGTGTTTTCTGTAGTATATCCTGCCGTATATATTTTGTGTTTTCTGTAGTATATCTTGCAGTATATTTTGTGTGTTCCCTGCCGTATAATATGTGTGTTTCCTGTGGTATATTTTGTGTCTTTTCTGTAGTATATCCTGCGGTATATTTTGTCTGTTTCTGGCGGTATATTTTGTGTATTTCCTGCAGTATATTTTGTGTGTTTCCTGTATTATATTTTGTGTTTCCTGCGGTATATTTTGTGTGTTTCCTGCGGTATATTTTGTGTTTCCTGTAGTATATTTTGTGTGTTTCCGGCGGTATATTTTGTGTATTTTCTGTGGTATATTTTGTGTGTTTACTGCAGTATATTTTGTGCGTTTTCTGTGGTATATCCTGCGATATATTTTGTGTGTTTTCTGCTTTATATTTTGTGTGTTTCCTGCGGTATATTATGTGTATATCCTGCGATATATTTTGTGTGTTTCCTGCGGTTTATTATGTGTGTGTCCTGCGGTATATTTTGTGTGTTTTCTGTAGTATATCCTGCTGTATATTTTGTGTGTTTAATGTGTTATATTTTTGTGTGTTTTCTGTAGTATATCCTGCGGTATATTTTGTGTGTTTTCTGCGGTATATTATTTGTGTTTTCTGTAGTATATCCTGCGGTATATTTTGTGTCTTTTCTGTAGTATATCCTGCGGTATATTTTGTGTGTTTCTGGCGGTATATTTTGTGCATTTCCTGCAGTATATTTTGTGTGTTTCCTGGGTTATATTTTGTGTTTCCTGCGGTATATTTTGTGTTTCCTGCGGTATATTTTTTGTGTTTCCTCTGCGGTATATTTTGTGTGTTTCTTGCGGTATATTTTGTGTGTTTCCTGTGGTATATTTTGTGCGTTTCCTGCGGTATATTTTGTGTTTCCTGCGGTATATTTTTTGTGTTTCCTGTGGTATATTTTGTGTGTTTCCTGTCGTATATTTTGTGCGTTTCCTGTAGTATATCCTGCAATATATTATGTGTGTTTCCTGCGGTATATTATGTGTTTCCTGCGGTATATGTTGTGTGTTTACTGTGGTAGATTTTGTGTGTTTTCTGTAGTATATACTGCGGCATAATTTGTGTGTTTTCTGCTGTATATTTTGTGTGTTTTCTGTAGTATATCCTGCGGTATAATTTGTGTGTTTTCTGCGGTATATTTTGTGTATTTCCTGCAGTATATTTTGTGTGTTTCCTGTATTATATTTTGTGTTTCCTGCGGTATATTTTGTGTGTTTCCTGCGATATATTTTGTGTTTCCTGTAGTATATTTTGTGTGTTTCCGGCGGTATATTTTGTGTATATTCTGCGGTATATTTTGTGTGTTTACTGCAGTATGTTTTGTGCGTTTTCTGTGGTATATCCTGCGATATATTTTGTGTGTTTTCTGCTTTATATTTTGTGTGTTTCCTGCGGTATATTATGTGTATATCCTGCGATATATTTTGTGTGTTTCCTGCGGTATATTATGTGTGTGTCCTGCGGTATATTTTGTGTGGCCAATGTCTTCTTTACCTTCCTCTTGTGAATATCCTGCAGTATATTTAGTTTTTTTTCTGCGGTATATTATGTGTCTTTCCTGCTGTATATTTTGTGTCTTTTCTGTAGTATATCCTGCGGTATATTATGTGTCTTTTCTGCGGTATATTTTGTGTGTTTTCTGTAGTATATCCTGCGGTATAATTTGTGTGTTTTCTGCGGTATATTTTGTGTTTTCTGTAGTATATCCTGCCGTATATTTTGTGTGATTACTGTGGTAAATCCTGCAGTATATTTAGTTTCTTTTCTGCGGTATATTATGTGTCTTTCCTGCGGTATATTTTGTGTGTTTTCTGTAGTATATCCTGCGGTATAATTTGTGTGTTTTCTGCGGTATATTTTGTGTTTTCTGTAGTATATCCTGCCGTATATTTTGTGTGTTTACTGTGGTATATCCTGCAGTATATTTAGTTTCTTTTCTGCGGTATATTATGTGTCTTTCCTGCTGTATATTTTGTGTCTTTTCTGTAGTATATCCTGCGGTATAATTTGTGTGTTTTCTGCGGTATATTTTGTGTTTTCTGTAGTATATCCTGCCGTATATTTTGTGTGTTTACTGTGGTATATTTTGTGTGTTTTCTGTAGTATATCATGCGGTATATTTTGTTTCTTTTCTGCAGTATATTATGTGTCTTTCCTGCTGTATATTTTGTGTGTTTTCTGTAGTATATCCTGCAGTATATTATGTGTCTTTTCTGCTGTATATTTTGTGTGTTTTCTGTAGTATATCCTGCGGTATATTTTGTGTCTTTTCTTCGGTATATTTTGTGTGTTCTCTGCAGTATATTATGTGTGTTTCCTGTGATATATATTGTGTCTTTTCTGCTGTATATTATGTGTCTTTCCTGCGGTATATTTTGTGTTTTCTGTAGTATATCCTGCTGTATATTTTTTTGTGTTTTCTGCGGTATATTATGTGTGTTTCCTGCTGTATATGTTGTGTATTTTCTGTAGTATATCCGGCAGTATATTTTGTGTGTTTTTTGCGGTATATTATGTGTGTTTCCTTTAGTTTATCCTGCCGTATATTTTGTGTGTTTACTGTTGTATATTTTGTGTGTTTTCTGTAGTATATCTTGCGGTATAATTTGTGTGTTTTCTGCTGTATATTTTGTGTGTTTTCTCTAGTATATCCTGCCGTATATTTTGTGTGTTTTTTGCGGTATATTATGTGTGTTTCCTTTAGTTTATCCTGCCGTATATTTTGTGTGTTTAGTGTTGTATATTTTGTGTGTTTTCTGTAGTATATCCTGAGGTATAATTTGTGTGTTTTCTGCTGTATATTTTGTGTGTTTTATCTAGTATATCCTGCCGTATATTTTGTGTGTTTACTGTGGTATATTTTGTGTGTTTTCTGTAGTATATCCTGCAGTATAATTTGTGTGTTTTCTGCAGTATATTATGTGTGTTTCCTGCTGTATATTTTGTGTGTTTTCTGTTGTTTATCCTGTGGTATATTTTGTGTGTTTTCTGTAGTATATCCTGCGGTATATTTTGTTTATTTTCTGCGGTATATTATGTGTCTTTCCTGCTGTATATGTTGTGTATTTTCTGTAGTATATCCGGCAGTATATTTTGTGTGTTTTCTGCAGTATATTTTGTGTGTTTTCTCTAGTATATCCTGCCGTATATTTTGTGTGTTTACTGTGGTATATTTTGTGTGTTTTCTGTAGTATATCCTGCGGTATAATTTGTGTGTTTTCTGCTGTATATTTTGTGTGTTTTCTCTAGTATATCCTGCCGTATATTTTGTGTGTTTTTTGCGGTATATTATGTGTGTTTCCTTTAGTTTATCCTGCCGTATATTTTGTGTGTTTACTGTTGTATATTTTGTGTGTTTTCTGTAGTATATCCTGAGGTATAATTTGTGTGTTTTCTGCTGTATATTTTGTGTGTTTTCTCTAGTATATCCTGCCGTATATTTTGTGTGTTTACTGTGGTATATTTTGTGTGTTTTCTGTAGTATATCCTGCAGTATAATTTGTGTGTTTTCTGCAGTATATTATGTGTGTTTCCTGCTGTATATTTTGTGTGTTTTCTGTTGTTTATCCTGTGGTATATTTTGTGTGTTTTCTGTAGTATATCCTGCGGTATATTATGTGTCTTTTCTGCGGTATATTATGTGTCTTTCCTGCTGTATATTTTGTGTCTTATCTGTAGTATATCCTGCGGTATATTTTGTGTCTTTTCTGCGGTATATTTTGTGTGTTTTCTGTAGTATATCCTGCGGTATATTTAGTGTCTTTTCTGCGGTATATTTTGTTTCTTTTCTGCGGTATATTATGTGTCTTTCCTGCTGTATATTTTGTTTCTTTTCTGTAGTATATCCTGCGGTATATTATGTGTCTTTTCTGCGGTATATTATGTGTCTTTCCTGCTGTATATTTTGTGTCTTATCTGTAGTATATCCTGCGGTATATTTTGTGTCTTTTCTGCGGTATATTTTGTGTGTTTTCTGTAGTATATCCTGCGGTATATTTAGTGTCTTTTCTGCGGTATATTTAGTTTCTTTTCTGCGGTATATTATGTGTCTTTCCTGCTGTATATTTTGTGTCTTTTCTGTAGTATATCCTGCGGTATATTATGTGTCTTTTCTGCGGTATATTATGTGTCTTTCCTGCTGTATATTTTGTGTTTTCTGTAGTATATCCTGCTGTATATTTTTTTGTGTTTTCTGCGCTATATGTTGTGTGTTTTCTGTAGTATATCCTGCCGTATATTTTGTGTGTTTACTGTGGTATATCCTGCAGTATATTTAGTTTCTTTTCTGCGGTATATTATGTGTCTTTCCTGCGGTATATTTTGTGTTTTCTGTAGTATATCCTGCTGTATATTTTTTTGTGTTTTCTGCGGTATATTATGTGTGTTTCCTGCTGTATATGTTGTGTATTTTCTGTAGTATATCCGGCAGTATATTTTGTGTGTTTTTTGCGGTATATTATGTGTGTTTCCTTTAGTTTATCCTGCCGTATATTTTGTGTGTTTACTGTTGTATATTTTGTGTGTTTTCTGTAGTATATCCTGCGGTATAATTTGTGTGTTTTCTGCAGTATATTTTGTGTGTTTTCTCTAGTATATCCTGCCGTATATTTTGTGTGTTTACTGTGGTATATTTTGTGTGTTTTCTGTAGTATATCCTGCAGTATAATTTGTGTGTTTTCTGCCGTATATTATGTGTGTTTCCTGCTGTATATTTTGTGTGTTTCCTGTAGTATATCCTGCGGTATATTTTGTTTCTTTTCTGCGGTATATTATGTGTCTTTCCTGCTGTATATTTTGTGTCTTATCTGTAGTAAATCCTGCGGTATATTTTGTGTCTTTTCTGCAGTATATTTTGTGTGTTTTCTGTAGTATATCCTGTGGTATATTTTGTGTCTTTTCTGCGGTATATTTTGTTTCTTTTCTGCGGTATATTTTGTTTCTTTTCTGCGGTATATTATGTGTCTTTCCTGCTGTATATTTTGTGTGTTTTCTGTAGTATATCCTGTGGTATATTATGTGTCTTTTCTGCGGTATATTATGTGTCTTTCCTGCTGTATATTTTGTGTTTTCTGTAGTATATCCTGCTGTATATTTTTTTGTGTTTTCTGCGGTATATGTTGTGTGTTTTCTGTAGTATATCCGACAGTATATTTTGTGTGTTTTTTGTGGTATATTATGTGTGTTTCCTGTAGTATATCCTGCCGTATATTTTGTGTTTACTGTTGTATATTTTGTGTGTTTTCTGTAGTATATCCTGCGGTATTATTTGTGTGTTTTCTGCTGTATATTATGTGTGTTTCCTGCTGTATATTTTGTGTTTTCTGTTGTTTATCCTGCGGCATATTTTGTGTTTTCTGTTGTTTATCCTGTGGTATATTTTGTGTGTTTTCTGCTGTTTATCCTGCGGTATATTATGTGTGTTTCCTGCTGTATATTTTGTGTGTTTTCTGTTGTTTATCCTGCGGTATATTTTGTGTGTTTCCTGCTGTATATATTGTGTGTTTTCTGTTGTTTATCCTGTGGTATATTATGTGTGTTTCCTGCTGTATATTTTGTGTGTTTCCTGTTGTTTATCCGGTTGTATATTATGTGTGTTTCCTGCTGTATATTTTGTGTTTTCTGTTGTTTATCCTGCGGCATATTTTGTGTTTTCTGTTGTTTATCCTGTGGTGTATTTTGTGTGTTTTCTGCTGTTTATCCTGTGGTATATTATGTGTGTTTCCTGCTGTATATTTTGTGTGTTTTCTGTTGTTTATCCTGCGGTATATTTTGTGTGTTTCCTGCTGTATATTTTGTGTGTTTTCTGTTGTTTATCCTGTGGTATATTATGTGTGTTTCCTGCTGTATATTTTGTGTGTTTCCTGTTGTTTATCCTGCGGTATATTTTGTGTGTTTTCTGTTGTTTATCCTGTGGTATATTATGTGTGTTTCCCGCTGTATATTTTGTGTGTTTTCTGTTGTTTATCCGGTTGTATATTATGTGTGTTTCCTGCTGTATATTTTGTGTGTTCTCTGTTGTTTATCCGGTTGTATATTATGTGTGTTTCCTGCTGTATATTTTGTGTGTTCTCTGTTGTTTATCCGGTTGCATATTATGTGTGTTTCCTGCTGTATATTTTGTGTGTTTTCTGTTGTTCATCCTGTGATATATTATGTGTGTTTCCCGCTGTATATTTTGTGTGTTTTCCGTTGTTTATCCGGTGGTATATTATGAGTGTTCCCGCTGTATATTTTGTGTGTTTTCTGTTGTTTATCCTATGGTATATTATGTGTGTTCCCGCTGTATATTTTGTGTGTTTTCTGTTGTTTATCCTGCGGTATATTTTGTGTGTTTCCCGCTGTATATTTTGTGTGTTTTCTGTTTTTTATCCGGTGGTATATTATGTGTGTTTCCCGCTGTATATTTTGTGTGTTTTCTGTTTTTTATCCGGTGGTATATTATGAGTGTTCCCGCTGTATATTTTGTGTGTTTTCTGTTGTTTATCCTGTGGTATATTATGTGTGTTTCCTGCTGTATATTTTGTGTGTTTTCTGATGTTTATCCTGCGGTATATTTTGTGTGTTTTCTGTTGTTTATCCTGCGGTATATTTTGTGTGTTTCCTGTTGTTTATCCTGCGGTATATTTTGTGTGTTTCCTGTTGTTTATCCTGCGGTATATTTTGTGTGTTTTCTGATGTTTATCCTGCGGTATATTTTGTGTGTTTTCTGTTGTTTATCCTGCTGTATATTTTGTGTGTTTTCTGTTGTTTATCCTGTGATATATTATGTTTGTTTCCTGCTGTATATTTTGTGTTTTTCTGTTGTTTATCCTGTGGTATATTATGTGTGTTTCCCGCTGTATATTTTGTGTGTTTTCTGTTGTTTATCCTGTGATATATTATGTTTGTTTCCTGCTGTATATTTTGTGTTTTTCTGTTGTTTATCCTGTGGTATATTATGTGTGTTTCCCGCTGTATATTTTGTGTGTTTTCTGTTGTTTATCCTGTGGTATATTATGTGTGTTTCCTGCTGTATATTTTGTGTGTTTTCTGTTGTTTATCCTGTGATATATTATGTTTGTTTCCCGCTGTATATTTTGTGTGTTTTCTGTTGTTTATCCTGTGGTATATTATGTGTGTTTCCCGCTGTATATTTTGTGTGTTTTCTGTTGTTTATCCTGTGGTATATTATGTGTGTTTCCCGCTGTATATTTTGTGTGTTTTCTGTTGTTTATCCTGTGGTATATTATGTGTGTTTCCTGCTGTATATTTTGTGTGTTTTCTGTTGTTTATCCTGTGGTATATTATGTGTGTTTCCCGCTGTATATTTTGTGTGTTTTCTGTTGTTTATCCGGTGGTATATTATGTGTGTTTCCCGCTGTATATTTTGTGTGTTTTCTGTTGTTTATCCTGCGGTATATTATGTGTGTTTCCCGCTGTATATTTTGTGTGTTTTCTGTTGTTTATCCTGTGGTATATTATGTGTGTTTCCCGCTGTATATTTTGTGTGCTTTCTGTTGTTTATCCTGTGGAATATTATGTGTGTTTCCTGCTGTATATTTTGTGTGTTTTCTGTTGTTTATCCGGTGGTATATTATGTGTGTTTCCCGCTGTATATTTTGTGTGTTTTCTGTTGTTTATCCGGTGGTATATTATGTGTGTTTCCTGCTGTATATTTAGTGTGTTTTCTGTTGTTTATCCTGTGATATATTATGTGTGTTTCCCGCTGTATATTTTGTGTGTTTTCTGTTGTTTATCCGGTGGTATATTATGTGTGTTTCCCGCTGTATATTTTGTGTGTTTTCTGTTGTTTATCCTGTGGTATATTATGTGTGTTTCCCGCTGTATATTTTGTGTGTTTTCTGTTGTTTATCCGGTGGTATATTATGTTTGTTTCCTGCTGTATATTTTGTGTGTTTTCTGTTGTTTATCCTGTGGTATATTATGTGTGTTTCCCGCTGTATATTTTGTGTGTTTTCTGTTGTTTATCCTGTGGTATATTATGTGTGTTTCCTGCTGTATATTTTGTGTGTTTTCTGTTGTTTATCCTGTGTTATATTATGTGTGTTTCCCGCTGTATATTTTGTGTGTTTTCTGTTGTTTATCCTGTGGTATATTATGTGTGTTTCCCGCTGTATATTTTGTGTGTTTTCTGTTGTTTATCCTTTGGTATATTATGTGTGTTTCCTGCTGTATATTTTGTGTGTTTTCTGTTGTTTATCCTGCGGTATATTTTATGTGTTTCCTGTTGTTTATCCTGCGGTATATTTTGTGTGTTATCTTTTGTTTATCCTGTGGTATATTATGTGTGTTTCCTTCTGTATATTTTGTGTGTTTTCTGTTGTTTATCCTGTGGTATATTATGTGTGTTCCCGCTGTATATTTTGTGTGTTTTCTGTTGTTTATCCTGTGGTATATTATGTGTGTTTCCCGCTGTATATTTTGTGTGTTTTCTGTTGTTTATCCTGTGGTATATTATGTGTGTTCCCACTGTATATTTTGTGTGTTTTCTGTTGTTTATCCTGTGGTATATTATGTGTGTTTCCCGCTGTATATGTTGTGTGTTTTCTGTTGTTTATCCTGTGGTATATTATGTGTGTTTCCCGCTGTATATTTTGTGTGTTTTCTATTGTTTATCCTGTGATATATTATGTGTGTTTCCTGCTGTATATTTTGTGTGTTTTCTGTTGTTTATCCTGCGGTATATTTTGTGTGTTTCCTGTGGTATATTATGTGTGTTTCCCGCTGTATATTTTGTGTGTTTTCTGTTGTTTATCCGGTGGTATATTATGTGTGTTTCCCGCTGTATATTTTGTGTGTGTTCTGTTGTTTATCCGGTTGTATATTATGTGTGTTTCCTGCTGTATATTTTGTGTGTTCTCTGTTGTTTATCCGGTTGTATATTATGTGTGTTTCCTGCTGTATATTTTGTGTGTTCTCTGTTGTTTATCCGGTTGCATATTATGTGTGTTTCCTGCTGTATATTTTGTGTGTTTTCTGTTGTTTATCCTTTGGTATATTATGTGTGTTTCCTGCTGTATATTTTGTGTGTTTTCTGTTGTTTATCCGGTGGTATATTATGTGTGTTTCCCGCTGTATATTTTGTGTGTTTTCTGTTGTTTATCCGGTGGTATATTATGTGTGTTTCCCGCTGTATATTTTGTGTGTTTTCTGTTGTTTATCCTGTGGTATATTATGTGTGTTTCCCGCTGTATATTTTGTGTGTTTTCTGTTGTTTATCCTGTGGTATATTATGTGTGTTTCCCGCTGTATATTTTGTGTGTTTTCTGTTGTTTATCCTGTGATATATTATGTGTGTTTCCCGCTGT
The DNA here is from genome assembly GCF_029499605.1 of Hyla sarda. Taxonomy (NCBI): domain Eukaryota; kingdom Metazoa; phylum Chordata; class Amphibia; order Anura; family Hylidae; genus Hyla; species Hyla sarda. Next base: position 60,746 of record NW_026610855.1, read on the forward strand.
ATATTTTGTGTGTTTTCTGTTGTTTATCCTGTGGTATATTATGTGTGTTTCCCGCTGTATATTTTGTGTGTTTTCTGTTGTTTATCCTTTGGTATATTATGTGTGTTTCCTGCTGTATATTTTGTGTGTTTTCTGTTGTTTATCCTGCGGTATATTTTATGTGTTTCCTGTTGTTTATCCTGCGGTATATTTTGTGTGTTATCTTTTGTTTATCCTGTGGTATATTATGTGTGTTTCCTTCTGTATATTTTGTGTGTTTTCTGTTGTTTATCCTGTGGTATATTATGTGTGTTTCCCGCTGTATATTTTGTGTGTTTTCTGTTGTTTATCCTGTGGTATATTATGTGTGTTCCCGCTGTATATTTTGTGTGTTTTCTGTTGTTTATCCTGTGGTATATTATGTGTGTTTCCCGCTGTATATGTTGTGTGTTTTCTGTTGTTTATCCTGTGGTATATTATGTGTGTTTCCTGCTGTATATTTTGTGTGTTTTCTGTTGTTTATCCTGCGGTATATTTTGTGTGTTTCCTGTGGTATATTATGTGTGTTTCCCGCTGTATATTTTGTGTGTTTTCTGTTGTTTATCCGGTGGTATATTATGTGTGTTTCCCGCTGTATATTTTGTGTGTTTCCTACAGTATCGTTCATGTACTTTTCCATGGCTGTATGTGGCGGTGCGGATCAGCTCGGTTCTGGATGTCTCTTCTCCATCATTATAAATCAGCTGGGAGGCGGCTCCAGGCATCCACTACTCCTTGCCATTAATAGCTGTGCCCATCTGATGCCAGGGCTGCCCCTGGACTGTCACTGCCCCTTCATGTCCAGCCCCAGGACCCTCAGCTGGCCGCTCCCCCCATATCCTCCATCCTCCGCTCCATCCTGTCCTCCGCACATAACTCCAGCAGCTCCGAGAGCTCAGAGCGGTAAGTAACCTCTGCCCACACCTAGGGCGGCATCCTGCGGGGGGCAGCAGGTCAGCAACATGGAGGGGAGGGGGGATACTGGGTGTAAGAGATCTGTTATATGTTATATACTGATCCCCAATGTATGATGCTGCAGAATGTCAAGAGGATGATGCCTATGCTGCGGTCTCTGCGCTCTTGGGGTTTTCTTTCTGTGGTGCTAATGATGTTTGGGGGGTTTTGGCTCTGTGGCTGGACATTCTCTGGATTTTTGCCATCTTCTGTTTGGGACGATATCTTCCATACACCTTACGCCCTACACCTACACATTATTCTTGTGCCATGATGCTGCCCCCACCATGATCACTGTAGGGATGGTATTGGGCAGGTGATGGGCAGTACCTGGTTTCCTCCAGACATGATGCTGCCCCACAATGATGACTGTAGGGATGGTATTGGGCAGGTGATGGGCAGTACCTGGTTTCCTCTATACATGATGCTGCCCCCACCATGATCACTGTAGGGATGGTATTGGGCAGGTGATGGGCAGTACATGGTTTCCCCCAGACATGATGCTGCCCCCACCATGATCACTGTAGGGATGGTATTGGGCAGGTGATGGGCAGTACATGGTTTCCCCCAGACATGATGCTGCCCCCACCATGATCACTGTAGGGATGGTATTGGGCAGGTGATGGGCAGTACATGGTTTCCCCCAGACATGATGCTGCCCCCACCATGATCATTGTAGGGATGGTATTGGGCAGGTGATGGGCAGTACCTGTTTTCCTCTATACATGATGCTGCCCCCACCATGATCACTGTAGGGATGGTATTGGGCAGGTGATGGGCAGTACATGGTTTCCCCCAGACATGATGCTGCCCCCACCATGATCATTGTAGGGATGTATTGGGCAGGTGACGGGCAGTACCTGGTTTCCCCCAGACATGATGCTGCCCCCACCATGCATCAAATAAATGTATGTCACCTGTTCACACCTGGGTGGGTATAGTGCGTTTTTTAGTGAGGGCTCACAGCTCACTGAAGATCCATGTATGAATAGTAATAAACGCCACCAACAACTTTTTTACTTTTAAATTGCTTTAGTGATTATTTTGTATAAATTCACAATGTCTTTAGCAAAATGTTGCAAAAAGTAGAACATACAAAAATAATGATTCCCCCAAAGTGCACCTTATACGGACGCGCTAGACACTCTCCGAGCTGCAGGAGATTTTCACCCCATGTCCTTCCTTTAGCCGGACGACCTTCCTCTCACGAAGGGGAGCAGACTGGAGCTTGCATCGACCCCTTACGACGTTTCGGAGACCACGCCTCCTTTTTCAAGTATCCCTAACGTGCTCATCATCACCACATTACATAGGTAAGTTACTCTCGCGAGAACTTAGCTCTAAAAACAAGAATAATAAAATTAAAACAACATACATAAAAATGGAACTAGGAACAGCATAAAAGATGATTCCTCACCGGTGCACTGCAAAATGACATCATTCATTTAGGGCTCAATGAATTTAATGTTAAATTCATTGAGCCCTAAATGAATGATGTCATTTTGCAGTGCACCGGTGAGGAATCATCTTTTATGCTGTTCCTAGTTCCATTTTTATGTATGTTGTTTTAATTTTATTATTCTTGTTTTTAGAGCTAAGTTCTCGCGAGAGTAACTTACCTATGTAATGTGGTGATGATGAGCACGTTAGGGATACTTGAAAAAGGAGGCGTGGTCTCCGAAACGTCGTAAGGGGTCGATGCAAGCTCCAGTCTGCTCCCCTTCGTGAGAGGAAGGTCGTCCGGCTAAAGGAAGGACATGGGGTGAAAATCTCCTGCAGCTCGGAGAGTGTCTAGCGCGTCCGTATAAGGTGCACTTTGGGGGAATCATTATTTTTGTATGTTCTACTTTTTGCAACATTTTGCTAAAGACATTGTGACTTTATACAAAATATTCACTAAAGCAATTTAAAAGTAAAAAAGTTGTTGGTGGCGTTTATTACTATTGATACATGCCCCCACCATACATAACTTGGAATCCCCATCATACTTAGAAGGTAAAGGCAGACGTAGCTGGGGGCCAGAAGACACTGCAGGAACTGGTGTTGGGAGGGGGCCAGGTTGCGGTACCTGCTGCTGTTGCTGCTACAAGGCCAATAGCAGACAGTTGGGTATAATACAAGGCAACAACAGGCTCTAGGGCAACAAAGATCAGGCAGGGAAGTGTGGGAGGAACTAGGGGACGGGGACACGCACGCCGGAGCAGAGAGGCAGGAGCAGGAGAAGTACCAGGTGAGTGAAGGGCTGGGATTCGCATGCAGGCGCGTCCCGCGATGCGAATCCCAGCCCCGCCAGCAGCAGCAGGTAACAGGACCATGCGCTCACAGCCAGCGTGTGCACTGTAGGGCATAGCTTAACAATAGCCATATGCTATCCCTATCTTATATGAAGGATAGCCTTATACCTATCCATATCTTATATGAAGGATAGCCTTATACCTATCTCTATCTTATATGAAGGATAGCCTTATACCTATCCATATCTTATATGAAGGATAGCCTTATACCTATCTCTATCTTATATGAAGGATAGCCTTATACCTATCCCTATCGTATATGAAGGATAGTCTTATACCTATCCCTATCTTATATGAAGGATAGCCTTATACTATCCCTATCTTATATGAAGGATAGCCTTATACTATCCCTATCTTATATGAAGGATAGCCTTATGCTTATCTCTATCTTATATGAAGGATATCCTTATGCCTATCTCTATCTTATATGAAGCATAACCTTATACCTATCTCTATCTTATATGGAGGATAGTCTTATACCTATCTCTATCTTATATGAAGGATAGCCTTATACCTATCCCTATCTTATATGAAGGATAGCCTTATACCTATCCCTATGTTATATGGAGGATAGCCTTATACCTATCCATATCTTATATGAAGGATAGCCTTATACTATCCCTATCTTATATGAAGGATAGCCTTATACCTATCCCTATCTTATATGAAGGATAACCTTATACCTATCCCTATGTTATATGGAGGATAGCCTTATACCTATCCATATCTTATATGAAGGATAACCTTATACCTATCCATATCTTATATGAAGGATAGCCTTATACCTATCCCTATCTTATATGAAGGATATCCTTATACCTATCTCTATCTTATATGAAGGATAGTCTTATACCTATCTCTATCTTATATGAAGAATAGCCTTATACCTATCTCTATCTTATATGGAGGATAGCCTTATGCCTATCTATCTTATATGAAGGATAGCCTTATACCTATCCCTATCTTATATGAAGGATAGCCTTATACCTATCCCTATCTTATATGAAGGATAGCCTTATACCTATCTCTATCTTATATGAAGGATAGCCTTATACCTATCCCTATCTTATATGAAGGATAGCCTTATACTATCCCTATCTTATATGAAGGATAGCCTTATACTATCCCTATCTTATATGAAGGATAGCCTTATACCTATCCCTATCTTATATGAAGGATAGCCTTATGCCTATCCCATCCATGTTTAAACTCCTTCACTGTATTTGCAGCGACCACTTCTGCAGGAAGACTATTCCATGTATCCACTACTCTCTCAGTAATGTAATACTTCCTGATATTACTGCAGAAACCTTTCCCCTCTAATATATAACTATGTCCTCTATATAACACTATGTCCTCTATATAACACTATGTCCTCTCTATATATAACACTATGTCCTCTATATAACACTATGTCCTCTATATAACACTATGTCCTCTATATTACACTATGTCCTCTATATAACACTATGTCCTCTATATAACACTATGTCCTCTATATAACACTATGTCCTCTACATAACACTATATCCTCTATATATAACACTATGTCCTCTATATTACACTATGTCCTCTATATAACACTATGTCCTCTATATATAACACTATGTCCTCTATATAACACTATGTCCTCTATATAACACTATGTCCTCTATATAACACTATGTCCTCTATATAACACTATGTCCTCTATATATAACACTATGTCCTCTATATAACACTATGTCCTCTATATATAACACTATGTCCTCTATATAACACTCTGTCCTCTATATAACACTATGTCCTCTATATAACACTATGTCCTCTATATATAACACTATGTCCTCTATATAACACTATGTCCTCTATATAACACTATGTCCTCTATATAACACTATGTCCTCTATATAACACTATGTCCTCTATATAACACTATGTCCTCTATATATATATATAATACTATGTCCTCTATATAACACTATGTCCTCTATATAACACTATGTCCTCTATATATAACACTATGTCCTCTATATAACACTCTGTCCTCTATATAACACTCTGTCCTCTATATAACACTCTGTCCTCTATATAACACTATGTCCTCTATATAACACTCTGTCCTCTATATAACACTCTGTCCTCTATATAACACTATGTCCTCTATATATAACACTATGTCCTCTATATATAACACTATGTCCTCTATATAACACTCTGTCCTCTATATAACACTATGTCCTCTATAACACTATGTCCTCTATATATATATAACAGTATGTGCTCTATATAACACTATGTCCTCTATATAACACTATGTCCTCTATATATAACACTATGTCCTCTATATAACACTATGTCCTCTATATAACACTATGTCCTCTTGTGGTAGTTTTTCTTCTCTTATATATCTTCTCCTCCTTTCCCGTGTTGATTCCTTTATGTATATAAAGTCTCTATCATCTCCCTCAGTCTCTTCTTTCTTCTATACATGTTCAGGTCCTGTAACCTTTCCTGGTAAGTTTTATCCTCCATGGACTAGTTTAGTATCTTCTCTGAACTCTCTCTAGATCTATATCCTTCTGGAGATGCGGCCTCCAGTACTGTGCACAATACTCCAAGTGAGGTCTCACCAGTGTTCTGTACAGCGGCATGAGCACTTCTCTCTACTGCTAATACCTCTCCCTATACATCCATGAGCACTTCTCTCTTTCTACTGCTTATACCTCTCCCTATACATCCATGAGCACTTCTCTCTTTCTACTGCTTATACCTCTCCCTATACATCCATGAGCACTTCTCTCTCTCTCTACTGCTTATACCTCTCCCTATACATCCATGAGCACTTCTCTCTCTCCCTCTACTGCTTATACCTCTCCCTATACATCCATGAGCACTTCTCTCTCTCTCTACTGCGTATACCTCTCCCTATACATCCATGAGCACTTCTCTCTCTCTCTACTGCTTATACCTCTCCCTTTACATCCATGAGCACTTCTCTCTACTACTTATACCTCTCCCTATACATCCATGAGCACTTCTCTCTACTGCTTATACCTCTCCCTATACATCCATGAGCACTTCTCTCTCTCTCTACTGCTTATACCTCTCCCTATACATCCATGGGCACTTCTCTCTCTCTCTACTGCTTATACCTCTCCCTATACATCCATGAGCACTTCTCTCTCTCTCTACTGCTTATACCTCTCCCTATACATCCATGGGCACTTCTCTCTCTCTCTACTGCTTATACCTCTCCCTATACATCCATGGGCACTTCTCTCTCTCTCTACTGCTTATACCTCTCCCTATACATCCATGGGCACTTCTCTCTCTCTCTACTGCGTATACCTCTCCTATACATCCATGAGCACTTCTCTCTCTCTCTCTCTACTGCTTATACCTCTCCCTTTACATCCATGAGCACTTCTCTCTACTACTTATACCTCTCCCTATATATCCTCGAGCACTTCTCTCTCTCTCTACTGCTAATACCGCTCCCTATACACCCATGAGCACTTCTCTCTCTCTCTCTCTTTCTACTGCTCATACCTCTCCCTATTAACCATGAGCACTTCTCTCTACTACTTATACCTCTCCCAAGCATTCTGCTAGCGTTTCCTGCTGCTCTATTGCATTGTCTTCCTACCTTTAAGTCTTCTGGAATAATTCCTCCTAAATCCCTCTCCTCAGATACTGAGGTCAGGACTGTGTCACATGTTCTATATTCTGCCCGAGGGTTTTTACCCCCCAGGGGCATTATCTTGCACTTATCCACATTAAATGTCAGTGTCCAGAGTTCTGACCATTCTTCTAGTTTGCCTAAATACTTTTCCATTTGTCGGATCCTCCAGGAACATCAACCCTGTTACATATCTTTGTGTCATCAGCAAAAAGACCAAAACCATCGAGACCTTCTGTAATATGATTAATGAAGATATTACACAATACTGGTCCCAGTACAGATCCCTGAGGTCCCCACTGGTAACAAGTCCTCGCTCTGAATATTCTCCATTGACTACAACTCTCTGTTATCTGTCATTCAGCCACTGCCTAATCCACTCAACAATATGGAGTCCAAGCTCAATGACTGTAGTTTATTGATGAGTCTCCTACGTGGACAGTGTCAAAAGCCTAAAATCTAGATATGCGATGTCTACTGCCCCTCCCCCATCTATTATTTTAGTCACCCAGTCAAAAAAATCACTAAGATTTGTTTGACATCATCTCCCTGAAGTAAACTGCTGTTTCCTGCTCCCCCTGGTACCGCGATTTGCATCGTGGCACACGGCCTCATGCGAATTGCGGCCCGTTGCTTACCTCCTGCTGCCTGGCTCTCTGCTTCCCCGCGTGCACGCCCCAACCTCCAAAGGCGCGCACGGCACCCTAACTAGATTTAAAGGGTCAGCGCACCACTCACTGGTGTCTGGTCCATCCCATACGTTATTTATGGCAGCTTCTCCCCCACTTCCCGGCCAGATCTTCAGTGCCCCTAGCCTGAGATTAAGCATTCATTTTGCCTGTTTGCCTCTTCCTGTGTATAAACACCTTCCTGCTACGTTATTTGACTACGCAACTTGCCGCCTGCCTTGACCTCCTGCTAAGTTTGACTACGCTTCTGCCTCATCCTCTGGTACCTCGTCTTGCCCAGCTACCTGTGTGGTCGAGCCGTGTTGGGGGTAGCAACCTGGGTGTCACCTGCCGCAGCAAGCCCATCCTGCCTTGCGGGGGCCTCTGGTGAAGACCAGTGGCACCTTAGACCCTGCTCCCCGAAAGGGTCCGAGTCCTCACCACACAGGTTAGTAGGATCCACATCCAGCATTGTAACAGCAAGATCTGGCCATGGGGTTCCTCTGCCAGATAATCTGGATCTCACTTCTATCGTGGTGCTCCAGTAACAGCAGTTGGCACAGCAGTTGAGCCAGTTATCCACCATAATGCAGCAGTTGCTAACTGCTCAACAACAGCCGCAACAGCCTCAGCCTCCTCCTGCTCCAGTGCTGCCTCCCGCTGCTGCAGTCTCTTCCAGAACAAAACTTTGCTTGTCTCTTCCAGAGAAATATGAGGGGGATCCCAAGTCCTGCCGTGGTTTCGAGACTCAGTGCTCAATGCACATTGAACTCATGGCAGAACAGTTCCCTACAGAATGAGCAAAGGTGGCTTTCGTCATCAGTCTCCTAACTGGAAGGGCTTTGGCCTGGGCAACTCGGCTTTGGGACCGCAGTGATGCTCTCACAACCAATCTCCAGGCTTCCCTGATGGAATTTAGGGGAACCAGTCTTTGAAGAACCAGCCCGAGCCTCCTCCGCTGAGACGGCACTGCTCGGTCTTTCGCAGGGCAACTCCTCTGTGGGTGAGTACACCATTCAATTTCATACCCTGGCATCAGAATTATCTTGGAACAATGAAGCTCTATGTGCCACTTTCAAGAGAGAACTTTCTAGCCATATCAGGGATGTCTTTGCCACCCGGGAATTGCCCGATACCCTGAATTAACTCATACAGTTGGCGTCTCGGATAGATATCCATTTCTCTGAACGACGTGAGGAACTTCGCCAAGAAAGGGAGTTTGCACGACCTCTTTGCTTTCCTCGTCTGGCACCCGTATTTCAGCAACCACCGCAACCTTCTACGATGCCTCCCGCTGTGGAGGCTATGCAGGTGGATCGGTCTCACCTGACCCTGCAGGAAAGAACCCACCGACAAGCTGAGAGCCTCTGCCTATACTGCGCCAGTGCAGATCATTTCCTCAGAGATTGTCCTCTGCATCCACAGTCACAGGGAAACGCTCGCACCTAGGGTTTGTAGGAGAGGCCTCCCTAGGTGTGAATACCTCCTCTCCACGCTTGAATTTGACGGTCCAGCTGTCTCTACCCTCCAAAGAGATCATCACCGTTCTGGCCTTCCTGGACTCTGGTTCTGCTGGGAACTTTATCAATGCCTCATTAGTGCATAGGTATCGTCTGCCAGTAACCCGCCTTCTGAAGCCTTTGTACATCTCTTCTGTCAACGGAGAAAATCTGGACTGTACTATCTTATTCCACACAGAACCCTTGTCTATGCAAGTTGGAGTTCTGCATAAGGAAGAATTGTCCATCTATGTACTTCCACATTGTACCTCCACTCGTCTACCAGGCCTTCCCTGGTTAAAACTACATGCCCCGCATCTTGACTGGAGAAGTACTTCGTTGGGGAACTTACTGCTATAACAACTGTTTTCATACCCTTCTGTCCAGGGTGTCTCCTTCCGCCCCCCTGCCCGGTCTGCCGTCTTGTCTTCAGGATTTTGCTGACGTCTTCATCGAGAAACAAGCTGAAGTTTTACCTCCATATCGTCCTTGGGATTGTCCTATCGACTTATTGCCTGGAGCCACATCTCCTCGGAGCAGAATTTACCCCTTTCTGTTCCAGAAACTCAGGCCATGTCTAACTATATACAAGAAAATCTAAAGAAAGGTTTTATCAGAAAGTCATCCTCTCCTGCTGGAGCCGGATTTGTGGAGAAAAAAGATGGATTCTTGCGACCTTGCATCGACTACCGCGGCCTGAATAAAATTACTGTAAAAAACGCTATCCACTTCCATTGATTTCTGAGTTATTTGATCGTCTACGTGGTGGTAGGATCTTCTCCGAACTCGACCTATGAGGGGCCTATAATGTGATTTGCATCCATTAAAGGGATGAATGGAAGACTGCATTCAATACTCGTGATGGACATTTCAAGTATCTTGTAATGCCTTTCAGGCTTTGTAATGCTCCAGCAGTCTTCTAGGAGTTCGTCAATTACATTTTTCGTGACCTTCTATACTGTCTCGTTGTATACTTGGACGACATACTCATCTATTTGCCCAATGTCCAGTCTCATCGCCTTCATCGCCAAGTATTACAGCGTCTCCGAGAAAATCATCTCTATGCTAAACTTGAGAAGTGTACCAGCCTTCCATTCCTGGGATATATTGTCACCAGTCAAGGTGTTCAAATGGTTCCCAACAAGTTGTCCGCAGTTCTGGATTGACCACGCCCCACTGGTTTGAAAGCTATTCAGCGCTTCCTAGGCTTTGCTAATTACTATCAGGAGTTTATTCCTCACTACTCCACCTTGGTTGCTCCCATTGTTTCGCTTACCAAGAAGACTGCTAATCCTAGGGTCTGGACTCCAGAGGCTGAAGAAGCTTTCAAACTGTTAAAGTTTGCCTTCGCTTCTGCTCCTGTTTTATCTAGACCCGATCCCAGCAAGCCTTTTTTCTTTGAAGTAGATGCTTCTTTGTTTGGAGCAGGTGCAGTCTTAATGTAAAAATCTTCTAAGGGAAGAACTGTAACCTGCGGATTCTTCTTGAAGACCTTCTCCACTGCGGAGAGAAATTATACTATCGGAGATAGTGAGCTCTTAGAAGAATGGCGTCACAGAGTCTTGGAAGGCTCTGCACATCCGCTAATTATCTATTCAGACCACAAGAACTTGCTCTATCTCCAGTTTGCCCATCATCTCAACCCCTGACAGGCTCGTTGGTCTCCGTTCTTCTCCAGATTTGATTTCTTTATCCACTTTCACCCTGCTTAGAAGAATCTTCGTGCTGACGCTCTGGTTAGATCCTCAGATGTTCAAGACCAGGAGTCCCATCCTCAACATATTATTCCTCCTGATCGTCTCATCTCTGCAGCGCCTGCATATCTTCAGCACTTGCCTCCTGGGAAGACATACCTGCTCATTTAAGACTCAGAATCCTGAAATGGCGTCCTTTCTCTCTTCTAGCTGGTCATGCTGGAATACGTAAATCCTTGCAGCTCTTCTACTGACAGTACTGGTGGCCCACTTTAAAGCAGGATGTCATTGATTTTGTCCGTTCTTGTTCTATCTGCGCCAGGGAGAAGACCCCCCGTTCCAAGCCTGCTGGTCTATTACAGCCTTTGCCAGTGCCACAGAAGCCTTGGACCGATATTGCTATGGACTTTATTACTGACCTTCCTTCTTCTGGCGGCAATATGGTCATTTGGGTTGTAGTGGACCGATTCTCTAAAATGGCTCATGTTGTGCCTCTACCAGGTTTACCAACAGCACCACAGCTTGCCAAGCTATTCCTTTGCCATATTTTTCACCTTCATGGATTACCTTCTCATATTGTCTCCGACCGAGGTGTTCAATTTGTCTCCAAGTTCTGGAGAGCTCTCTCATCTCCAAGTTAAATTGGATTTTTCCTCAGCATACCATCCCCAATCCAATGGACAGGTCGAGAGGGTGAATCAGGTTTTAGGAGATTATCTCCGTCATTTAATTTCTTCTCGTCAAGATGACTGGGTAGATCTACTCCCTTGGGCAGAGTTCTCATACAATCATAGGGACTCTGAATCCTCTGGGTCATCACCATTCTTTGTGGTTTATGGGCTTCATCCTCGTCCTCCTCTCCCCTTGTCCTCTTCCTCCGGAGTTCCTGTGGTTGATGAGCATGTGCAGATTTTCTCTACCATCTGGCGGAAGACTCGCCAATCTCTATTGTATGCCACTTCACGTATGAAGTCTCAAGCGGACAAGAAAAGGCAATCTCCTCCTGAGTTCTCTCCTGGAGACAGAGTCTGGTTGTCATCCAAATATATCCGCTATAAGGTACCCAGTTATAAACTGGGCCCTCGCTCTCTGGGTCCTTAAACGTCCAAACCCTGTGGCCTATTCTCTCCATCTGCCATCCTCACTCGGGATCCCGAATTCTTTCTATGTCTCCCTCTTGAAACCTGTCATCCACAACTGCTTTTCAAATAAAAACATCTCACCTACTCCCATCCCAGGTACCTCTGATGTTTATGTCGTTAAAGAAATTCTGGACTCTAAGTTTATCAGAGGTGAACGCTTTTTCCTAATGGATTGGGAAGGATTTGGCCCAGAGGAAAGGTCTTGGGAGCCACAGGACAATATTTTAGACCGTGACCTTATCCACAAATTTTTGTCTTCAAAAAAGAGGGGGAGACCAAAAGGGGGGGGGGGATACTGTCACAGCGAGCGCTCCGGTCCCATACCCCGACCGTGAGCGCCCGCCGTCTCCCGCTACTGCATGCGAATCACGGCCAGTTGCTTACCTCCTGCTGCCCAGCTCTCTGCTTCCCCGCCTCCTAGGGCGCGTGCTGGATCTTTAGTGCCCTTAGCCTGAGATTAAGCATTCCTTTTGCCTGTTTGCCTCTTCCTGTGTATCCAGACCTTCCTGCTACATTATTTGATTATGCACCTTGCCGCTTGCCTTGACCTCCTGCTAAGTTTGACTATGCTTCTGCCTCATCCTTTGGTACCTCGTCTTGCCCAGCTACCTGTGTGGTCGAGCCATGTTGGGGGTAGCGACCTGCCTCAGCAAGTCCATCCTGCCTTGCGGCGGGCTCTGGTGAAGATCAGTGGCACCTTAGACTCCGCTCCCTGATACGGTCCGAGTCATCACTACACATGTTAGTAGGATCCACGTATAGCATCGTAATAGGTTTCCATTAATTTCCCCACTATTGATGTCAGACTTACTGGCCTATAGTTGCTTGATTCCTCCCTACTACCTTTCTTGTGAATGGGCACGACATTTGCTAATTTCCAATCTTCCGGGACGACTCCTGTTACCAGTGATTGGTTAAATAAATCTGCTAACGGTTTTGCTAGCTCACCACTAAGCTCTTTTAATAATTTTGGATGTATCCCATCAGGCCCCTGTGACTTATTTGTCTTCACTTTAGAAAGCAAACATAGACCCTCTTCCTCTGTAAAGACACATGCATCAAATGATTCATTAGTCCTCCCTAATTGAGGTCCTTTTTGTTCTTTTTCTTCTGTAAAAACTGAACAGAAGTCATCATTAAGGCAGTCGGCTCGCCCCTTATTCTCTTCTACATACCTTCCTTCCTTTGTTTTTAATTTGGTTATTCCTTGTTTTAATTTCCTTTTTTCATTTATATATCTGAAGAATGTCTTATCCCCTTTTTTCACAGACCGAGGCAGCGGGTTACAGTATACAGCGGTGCAGAACGCATTGCTATATAATGTACAGGACCAGGACCCCCGCCACGACATAGCTGCGGGCACAACTTGACTGAGCAGGAAGCATACCTTATATACTTCCTGCTTGGCCAGGAAAGAGTTAAAGAGGGGTGCTCTGCATCTATATACATTCTCTGCATCACTTCTTAACCCTTTGTGGACACTATCCAGTGATGTCTACATTTGTCTCCCAAGGCTCGGCGCTCTGCTGCGGCCCAGCACTAAAGGGGTTAAGTAGCACTGGTGAGTGGATGTCTCCTGACAATATATAGTATACAGAGATCTTTATAGACGGCTGTACATAGGACAAAAGGGGTTAACTAAGGGGGATGAGCAGTGCTAGTTCTTTTACACAGAACTGGACGGATGAATAAAGTGTTAATTATAACAGATTTTATATACGATTGATCACTAGAACCCAATGTTATTGCTATTTGACTTTAATTAGAATAAAGACCTTAACCCTTCAATGTAATCGGTGTATACAGAGACAGCATGTTTTATCCACAACTATCACTCACCACAATCTGGACCTAAAGACACCCCCCCCACACACACACACACACACACATTTCACCACACACAGGGGCTTCATCAAGGGCAATTGGGTAAATAGCTTTCAAACAAATCAATCCAGGGTTTATATGGCCTCTCCTATGTGAGGAGGGTTTATATGGCATCTCCTATGTGATGAGGTTTTATATGGCCTCTCCTATGTGAGGAGGGTTTATATGGCCTCTCCTATGTGAGGAGGGTTTACATGGCCTCTCCTATGAGATCATGGTTTATATGGCCTCTCCTATGAGAGGATGGTTTATATGGCCTCTACTATGAGATTATGGTTTATATGGCCTCTCCCATGTGATGAGGGTTTATATGGCCTCTACTATGAGATCATGGTTTATATGGCCTCTCCCATGTGATGAGGGTTTATATGGCCTCTACTATGAGATCATGGTTTATATGGCCTCTCCCATGTGATGAGGGTTTATATGGCCTCTACTATGTGATGAGGGTTTATATGGCATTTCCTATGTGAGGAGGGTTTATATGGCCTCTCCTATGTGAGGAGGGTTTGTATGGCCTCTGCTATGTGATGAGGGTTTATATGGCCTCTCCTATGTGACGAGGGTTTATATGGCCTCTCCTATGTGAAGAGGGTTTATATGGCCTCCCATATATGATGAGGGTTTATATGGCCTCTCATATGTGAGGAGGGTTTATATGGCCTCTCCTTTGTGATGAGTAGCACAATTAAAACGTCTAGTTTGAACCAGATGCACACTCGTTGGCTAATATGATATTGACAGCTACATGTACATATCCTCCAGTCCTAACTTCCCATCATGCAGTGCTGCAGTCATCTATGAGACTGATGGCAGGACTATCCAATGGGAGAGGTTCTCCTCGGCTAAGTCTAATTTGCCCTCGGCTGCCATGTCGCACTGGCATTTGCGCAAACTCTCAGTCCGAACTTGACTGCGCCTGCGCCAGGTGACGCTGTGTAAAGTATTAAGTGACCGCCACAATGGAGATAACACAAAGGCTGCGCAAGGACTTGGAATTGTTCTCTTAGGACGGGTTTGTGGTTGTCTGTCGGACTCTTTCACATTATGTCTTATTTGATTTGATTTTGCTAATAAATTATTGAGCCCCTTATTTATTACTCATCCACTAACATTTATATTAGGTAGGTGGAAGCATTATCATAAGGTAGATACTATGCACCATTTGCCCTATTGCCCTTGATGACGCTCCTGTGGGGGGGGGGGGCAGAGTGTTGTTTAGTGATAGTTGTGGATATAAGTCGTGTTTTATGCTTTCATATCTTTGTCCCTGTACACACCGATGACCCCGGAGGTTAAGGGTCTTAATTTATTTATATATGTTGTGGACGGGACATGGAGGTTCTAGTGATCACTTACTGATCAACTGTATAGAAAATCCGCTATTTAACCTCTGTAGTGCTGGGCTGGAGGGGTCACTATCCAGCAATGTACAGACCCTCCGCACAGTGCAGGATTGGGGGATGTCAGCGCTCTCTGGTGGCCATCAGAAGCACTGAAGGAGTAAATTGTTAGTTAACTCATTGCTGACTGCAGTCTTCTCAGTCTTTTAGCCTCGTAGGTTTGTTTAGTCCATTTTCAGCTGTTTTATTACCATCAATCATTTTAATTTGTATCAAAGGGTTTTGTGCTGAATTTATCTGTTTGGGACTCAATGTGGATTTGAGCTTCTTATCGCATTATCAAAACTTCTTATAACCTGTTCTGTACTGTATTCTATTATAACCTGTTCTGTACTACCCCCCCCCCCCCCGGCCCACCCCCAAACCACATGACCATGAGAACTTTATAGGACAAAATGTTAGGTAGAAAGACAAAGAGCCTGGAGGTCTTCATGTGGCCGGGCCTTGGAGATGCCCCAGACACGCAGGGTCTCCAGCAGACGCACGGGCCGGACATGACCATTACATATTTAATGATGTGTGTAATAATCCACAGGACTCCATGGTTACGTCTAATATTTGTAGCATTTACAATGAGGAATCACATAATTCCTGGATGAGTGGTTCTGGCCTTCTTGGCCCCTTCTTCTCGGCTCACACCACATCACTCGGCTCAGGCACAGGATTATGGGTTTGGGCCAGGGACACGGTGACTTCATGGCCTCT
>NW_026610855.1:76867-79367 GCF_029499605.1 Hyla sarda
CACACTACATACCTATATACACACAACACTACATACCTATATACACACACACACTACATACCTATATACACACACTACATACCTATATAACACACACTACATACCTATATATACACACACTACATACCTATATACACACACTACATACCTATACACACACACTACAACCTATATACACACACACTACATACCTATATACACACACTACATACCTATATACACACACCACTACATACCTATATACACACACTACATACCTATATACACACACTACATACCTATATACACACACTACATACCTATATACACACACTACATACCTATACTACACACACTACATACCTATATACACACACTACATACCTATATACACACACTACATACCTATATACACAACACTACATACCTATATACACACACACTACATACCTATATACACACACACTACATACCTATATACACCACACTACATACCTATACACACACTACATACCTATATACACACACTACATACCTATATACACACACACTACATACCTATATACACACACTACATACCTATATACACACACTACATACCTATATATACACACACACTACATACCTATATACACACACACTCACATACCTATATACACACACACACTACATACCTATATACACACACACTACATACCTATATACACCACCTACATACCTATATAAACACACACTACATACCTATATACACACACTACATACCTATATACACACTACATACTAACACACTACATACCTATATACACACACACTACATACCTATATACAACACACACTACATACCTATATATCACACACACTACATACCTATATACACACACACTACATACCTATATACACACACACTACATACCTATATACACACTACATACCTATATATACACACACTACATACTATATATACACACACACATACCTATATATACACACACTACATACCTATATATACACTACATACCTATATACACACACTACATACCTATATACACACACACTACATACCTATATATACACACACTACATACCTATATACACACACACTACATACCTATATACACACACACTACATACCTATATACTCACACTACATACCTATATATACACACACTACATACCTATATACACTACATACCTATATACACACACACTACATACCTATATACACACACACTACATACCTATATACACACACACTACATACCTATATACACACACACTACATACCTATATATACACTACATACCTATATATACACACACTACATACCTATATATACACTACATACCTATATATACACACACTACATACCTATATATACACTACATACCTATATACACACACACTACATACCTATATACACACACACTACATACCTATATACACACTACATACCTATATACACACACACTACATACCTATATACACACACACTACATACCTATATATACACACACTACATACCTATATACACACACACTACATACCTATATATACACACACTACATACCTATATATACACACTACATACCTATATACACACACACTACATACCTATATACACACACACTACATACCTATATATACACACACTACATACCTATATACACACACACTACATACCTATATATACACACACTACATACCTATATATACACTACATACCTATATACACACACATTACATACCTATATACACACACACTACATACCTATATATACACACACTACATACCTATATACACACACACTATATACCTATATATACACACACTACATACATATATACACACACACTACATACCTATATACACACACACTACATACCTATATACACACACACTACATACCTATATATACACACACTACATACCTATATACACACACACTACATACCTATATATACACACACTACATACCTATATACACACACTACATACCTATATATACACACACTACATACCTATATACACACACACTACATACCTATATACACACACACTATATACCTATACACACACACACTACATACCTATATACACACTACATACCTATATACACACTACATACCTATATACACACACTACATAACTATATATACACACACTACATACCTATATATACACACACTACATACCTATATACACACACACACTACATGCCTATATACACACACACTACATACCTATATATACACTACATACCTATATATACACACACTACATACCTATATATACACTACATACCTATATACACACACACTACATACCCACACACTACATACCTATATATACACACACTACATACCTATATACACACACACACACTACATACCTATATACACACACACTACATACCTATATATACACTACATACCTATATATACACACACTACATACCTATATACACACTACATACCTATATACACACACACTACATACCTATATACACACACACTACATACC
>NW_026610855.1:84367-156978 GCF_029499605.1 Hyla sarda
CAATGATCAGTGTGTGCAGTGCAAAAAAAAAGGGAATAAAGATCATTTAACCCCACCCCTAGTAAAAGTTTGAGTCATCCCCCTTTTCCCATAAAAAAAATAAAATAAGTGTAAATAAAAATAAACATTTGTGGTATCGTTACATGCGGAAATGTCCGAATAATAAAAATATATAATTAATTAAACCGCTCGGTCAATGGCGTACGCGCAAAAAAAGTCCAAAATAGTGCATTTTTGGTCACTTTTTATATAATGAAAAAATAAATAAAAAGCGATCAATAAGTCCGATCAATACAAAAATTGTACAGCTAAAAACTTCAGATCACGGCGCAAAAAAATTAGCCCTCATACCGCCCCATACACAGAAAAATAAAAAAGTTACAGGGGTCAGAAGATGACAATTTTAAACGTATAAATTTTCCTGCATGTAGTCATGATTTTTTCCAGAAGTGCGACAAAATCACCTATATAAGTCGGGGATCATTTTAATTATATGGACCTACAGAATAAAGATAAGGGGTCATTTTTACCGAAACATTTACTACGTAGAAACGGAAGCCCCCAAAAGTTACAAAACGGTGGTTTTTTTTTTTCAATTTTGCCTCACAATGATTTATTTTCCGTTTCGCCGTAGATTTTTGGGTAAAATGACTGATGTCATTACAAAGTAGAATTGGTGGAGCAATAAATAAGCATCATATGGATTTTTAGGTGCAAAATTGAAAGTTATGGTTTTTTAAAGGTAAGGAGGAAAAAATGAAAGTGCAAAAATGGAAAAACCCCTGGTCCTTAAGGGGTTAAAGTCCCATGCAAATCTATGGGAAATGTATGTACCCACATAACTTCTGTACGGCTGGAGATATTTCAATACCTGGTCACATATTACAGGTCGGGATAGGAGGTCGGGATAGGAGGACGAGATAGGAGGTCGGGATAGGAGGTTGAGATATGATGACGGGATAGGAGGACGGGATAGGAGGACAGGATAGCAGGTCGGGATAGGAGGTTGAGATAGGAGGTTGAGATATGATGACGGGATAGAGGACGGGATAGGAGGTTGAGATATGATGACGGGATAGGAGGACGGGATAGGAGGACATGATAGGAGGTTGAGATATGATGACGGGATAGGAGGACAGGATAGGAGGTCGGGATATGAGGTGGGGATAGGAGGACGGGATTGGAGGTGGGGATAGGAGGACGGGATTGGAGGTCGGGATAGGAGGTGGGGATAGGAGGACAGGATATGAGGTTGAGATATGAGGACGGGATATTGGTTTGGGATATGACAACAATATATGAGGACGGGATATGAAGTCAAAAGTTTCCTCCTTTGTTTATTTTCCTCCCCAACAAGGATTAGGAAGGAAAAACCGGACAACGCCGCGTACTCAGCTAGCCTGTAATAAACACAACAAAATAAGAATTTACTCATAATATCCCCCACCTTTCCTATAACCTACACAAAAATATACACAAAATATAAGTCAAATAATATAACCTTATTCATAATACTCTTAATATCCCCTTACCATTATCTAAATTTATTTTTGTAATAAAATACATAAATCTATATCTTATCTTATAAATCTCCCTTCTATACCTAAACTTAACCAAAACCCCTTGCATCATATTACATATAAATATACAATCCCTATACATAAATACAATACCTATACAGTCCCTATGCATATATATATATATATATATATATACAGTCCCTATACATATATATACAACCCCTATACAGTATACAGTCCCTATACATATATATACAACCCCTATACAATATACAGTCCCTATACATATATACAACTCCTATACATATATACAGTCCCTATACATATATACAACTCCTATACATATATACAGTCCCTATACATATATACAACCCCTATTCATATATACAACTCCTATACATATATACAATTCCTATACAGATATACAACTCCTATACATATATACAACCCCTATTCATATATACAACTCCTATACATATATACAACTCCTATACATATATACAACCCCTATACATATATACAACCCCTATACATATATACAGTCCCTACACCATAACACCAACCCCTCAGGGCTCCGGTTTGATGTCTGTAGCCGCCTACATCTTTTCATCTTTATCAAAACAAAAATCTCTGGTGACAGCTTCAGCCCATCACCAGGGAGGAGATTACTCAGTTAGGGCACCTTAAAGGAGAACCCCCTCCACAGGGAAGAGGCTGCAAATGCCCCCAACTTTTCATATTCCAAACAACGAACCTTCACCAGGTCACCGAGAGTGTTCCTACAAACCTCGTCCACAGGGAGGATTTTCTGTCTCGTCGACACTAAACACTTCGCTTGCCACGTGTGATACCTGACCACTGCGCTGACTATAAATGAAGTGCACCGGTCCCAGACACCCAGATCTTTGAAGGCCACATAAAGCCACCCAGCATAGGAAAGGGCGGCCAGCCTATGGAAGCTCCCACCCTTTGATATACCTCTATATTAAAAGGGCACTGAAGCAGGAAGTGGTCCATGTCCTCCAGCACACCCCCACACTCCTCCCGAGGACAACCCTTTTAATCGGAGTTCCTGTACTTCAGATTGCCCCTTACATATAGATTACCATGCAAGCCTCGCCAGGCCAAGTCCCAAAACTTCAAGGGGATCCTAGGTGAATATAAAAGAGACAACCCAATCCCTTGATCCCGACCTGGGCAATCCTTGAGGGCCAGTGGTTTCTGGAAATGGCTCAGCAAGACCCTGTTATCGAGGATTTTCCTCGGCAGAGTTCTTACCTCCCACATCCCCAGCCCCCACCTCCTGATGACCTTCAGAACCATTGCAGCATAAATCGGGAGATGCCCGTGTGGCGTGCGAAGATCCTTCACTTGACCGCCTCTCTCCCATTCCTGGAAGAAAGGCTGAAACCATCTCCTGCAAGAGACTACCCACGGAGAAGCCCTCTCTGTCCAGAGGTTTGATATATTGGTCTTTAAAAAGGTATTCACTAGGAATACCATCGGGTTGACTATACCCAACCCGCCTAGTCTCCTCGTGCGGTAAGTCACCTCCCTCTTTATTAGATTCAGTCTGTTCCCCCACAACATTAGGAAGAACAGACTGTAGACCCGGGCCCAGAGAGATTCTGGCAAAAGGCTGACATTGCCCAAATAGATTAAAATAGGAGCAAGAGAGACCTGATCAAGAAGACCCTTTCCCTAAAGGTCAAAGACCAAACTTTCCACTGTTCCACTCTTTTGGAGACATCTTCCAGTCTGCTTTCCCAATTTTGTGTGGGGTAATCCCTGGGACCAAATTCGATGCCCAGAATTTTTGCAGATTCCTGGGGCACAGGGAGGGTGTCTGGGAGACAAAACTCAGGGTCTCCACCTCCCGACCAAAGACTTTTGCACTTGTCCCAGTTGATCTTAGACCCGAATGCCTCAGAGTAGCAATCCAACTCTGACATCACCCACTCCTCCTCCCCTTGCGAAGAGACAAAAATGGAGACGTCATCAGCGTACGCCACTACCCTTAAGGCAGAATCCGGCACCACCGGGTCCATCCTCACCCCCGCCAATGGTCCCCGATCGATCCTTCGAATGAAGGGGTCAATCGCGAACACATAAAGCAAATGGCTTAACGGACAGCCTTGACACACACCAGACTCCACCCCAAAAGGGCATCCCACCCAACCGTTTACCAATGGAAAAGTCTCAGCCCCTGCACACAATGTTCTCAGCCAATCCACAACCCCCCCCCTGGCAGACCATATTTCAAAAGAGTGGACCAGAGATACTCGTGATCAACTTGATCAAAAGCCTTTGCCTAGTCCAAGGACAGCAGGAACCCCTTCCAGTGACCAGCCCGACCCTTCTCCACGGCCTCACGGACACCCAGCACCGCACTACAAGTGCTACGACCGGGAACAGAGCAGTGTTGGGAACCCCGAAAGGAGCTGGGGTGCAAATTTCACCAACCTGTTGAATAGTACTTTTGCCAGGATCTTTCTGTCCACATTGAGAACTGCTATGGGACGCCAATTCTCAATACGGGACGAGCCTTTACCCTTTGACAGAATGATCAGAGCCGACCTCCTCATTGGCTTTGGCAGAGTACTTCAGTCAAGAGGGGAACCAAAGTGTCCTTAAAGGGGTTATAAAACTCAGATGTTAAGCCATCCGGTCTGACGACTTTTTGAGGTGCAAGGCTCTCAATCGCCACCTTTACTTCCTCTTCTCTGATTTCTGTCAAAACATTAAGAGAGGGGTCTACTCCTGACTGGGAAATGGCATCATCCAGGAAAACCGACATCCTGCCCCAATTTAAATCCCTCTTCCCAAAGAGGTGCGAGTAAAAGGCTCTCAGGGTCCCTGATCTGGACTTGTTCACAGATCCTGTACTATCGATCAGGCCGGTCACGATCTTACAATCCACTGACATCTTACAGCTCCAGCAAGGGTCGGGCGAGCGGTACTTCCCGAAATCCCTCTCGAAAACCAAAGATGTGTGTCTATCATACTGGCACTTCTTTAGCAAAGATTTCACTCTTGAGATTTCCTCTCAGTCACCTCCAGTCGAGACCAGAACCTCGAGTTTCCTCCTTAGTTCCTGATAGAGGCGACCCCTATTCAGACTCCCAAGGTTCGTAGTCTGGCGGAAGAATCTCGCCACTCGTTTTTTGAACATCTCCCACCACTCTGACTTAGTGCTGCATAAGTCCAGTAATGGTACCTGGCTCTGCAGAAACTCGTCAAAGGACCGTCTTATCTCCTTGACTTCCAGGAGAGACTAATTCAGCTTCCACAATCCCCTTCCCATCCTGGGGGTCTCTAAAACATTCAAAGAAAACATAAACAGTGGTCGGAGAACTCTACCTCCACAACCTGCAAAGGTGAAGAGACAGACTCCTCCTTCAAAAAAAACCTATCTATCCTAGACCTAATCTCTCTACCTCTAAAGTAAGTAAACCCGCTGTGACCTGGGGTGTGCCGGATGTGGACATCCACCAGGCGAGACTCACTAGCTATCCTATTCAAGGTGACGCTATCGTAATCTAGCCGATCTCTGGAGCCTCCCCTATCACGAGACCTTGTGACAGTATTAAAGTCTCCTCCAAAGATGACCTGCCGGCTAGTAAAAAGTAGGGGCTTAATCCTCATAAAGAGACTTTTCCGGTCCCACCTAGTCTGTGGACCATAGATATTTATAAGGCGAAGCTCTTGTCCCTTCATGAGGACATCTAATACCAGACATCTCCCCATTTCTAGCTCGATTACATGTCTGCATTCTACATAAGCGGTTTTAAAAATAACCGCCACCCCGCTATATGGCTCGGCCGCAAGAGACCAGTGAGAGGGCCCATGGCCCCACTCATGCTTCGCCGTATGGATAGTGGTTAGATCTGTTAACCTGGTCTCCTGCAAAAATAAAATGTCGGCCTCAATTCGGCCGAGAAAATCAAAGGCCGCAAATCTTGCTGCATCTGACTTTATGCTGGCGACATTAACACTCGCCAGCATCAACGGGGAGGGTGCCGCCATCATGTGTGATCAAGCTAGACAGCCCTCTTCTTCCCTCCTCCTCCCTTACCCTGAGTGTCATCATCCGATTTCCCCACATTCCCCCTTTTTAAGCACACAGACATATCCATAATTTTTACAGTGTTTCCCTCTTTTCCAGTGGTCACCTCCTGCACCTCACTTGGTCCTGAGACAGCCCTCCCCCGTTACCAGAGAAGAAGGCTTGACGCTTCCCGAAGGCCTCACTTCGGACACCGGCACCTCGTCCCCAGCCTCCTCATCTGAGGAAGAGATGTCATCCCTGAGGACTTGGTACCGATTAGGGCTATCTACCAGAGGGGAGCCGGTAGATCCTTCCGCTGGTACCTGGACAAGGGTGAGGGGGACTGAATGATCCCACTCCAAAGAAGGGGAAACCTTCTCCTTCCTCTTCTTCACCCTATTTTTCTGGCACCCGATTTCCTCCTATTCTTTAGCCACTCTTTGCTCTCCTCATCCAGGAGAGGCGGTAGCAGTGATGGCCCTTTTCTCCTCCTCCTCTCTATCCAGTCTCCTGGCCTCCTCCTCCAGCCCACCATCGCTCAGATCCTCAGCAGAATCAACCATCTCAGGGTTAGGTAAAGCTACCTCAGCTGCCACCTGAGGAGCCTCCTCCCTTTCCCTTTGGCGTGCCTCCAAACGCCTCAGCCTAGAAGGTGTAATTCTTTTCTTCCTTGGACCAGTAGTCTCCCTGCCTCCACCGGTACCCTCTCCAGCGGAGTCAGCATCTCGGCTAATCCCAGTTGGAGATTCAACCACATTGGCAAAAGAGATCGGACAGCGGCTGAAGGGGGGACCAAGGTCATCACACAGGTGACAACGAATGTCCCCACAGGTTGTGGCGAGATGTCCTATCCCTCCACACAACGCGCACTTCTGGACCCTACATTGTGCGCTGAAGTGTGTCAGGTCACCGCACCTATGGCAGACCTTCGGCTGTCCCTGGTTGAAAACTAGGATCCTGTCCCTCCCTAGAAAAGTTGATGAGGGAATGTGGGTGACAGAATTACCTGAAACCTTCAACTTGATCATGAAGGTCCAGGCCCCCGACCAGATACTGAATTCATCCCTGTTCTTCTGGGGAATGCTGACCACTTTTCCATAATGCCCAATCCAGGTCATGATGTCTATGCAAGAAAGAGATTCGTTACATGTTAATACCCTCACTTTCTTGATGTTATTCTGTCGAGAAATTGCCTGGACAGCAAAATCTCGCCACTCGGGTTCTATCTTTGCCAGCTCGTACCGAGACCAAAAGAGCTTGAGGCCTTCGGCCCAGACGAAACTGACATTAAAAAATGGGGTACCATGAGGATGTATCAGGGCAAAGATGTCACCTGCCCTGAAATCTATCCTGAGGAGGAGCTCTACCACCTTTGTCCTGTTTGGACAAGTTTCATTGCCCCTCCACATAGGATGGACCACATTCCTCCTGATGACCCCAGACCCGGCTGTGGGGAGTGACCATGACTCCTCTCCTCTCCTTTGCTCTCGGAAGGCCCTAAGGCCTTGCCTCTCTATCCAAAAGCACAGTTCTACCTCTCTGCCCTCTACAGTGATAGACTTATCCCCCCTCCGCAAGGCCTCCAGAAAGCATCTCTGAAGGTCACTATTCCCAGGACCAGAGGTGCAGGACTCTCATGTGGCCTACGTGACCCGGCAGCAACACTGGCATAACTCGTGTTGGGTACCTCTGATGGACCAACCACTCCAACATCCCTTTCACTCCCCACAGAATCCATACTCTTCCCCCCTCTCACACTCACCACAGAATCCATACTCTACCCCCTCTTACACTCACATCCCCTACATCCATCCTGTCATCATCCTTCCCATCCTCCCTCACTCCCTTTCCCCAATTCACACCTCCATTCAGTCCTGGACCAGACCCCACAGACAGATCCCCTGTATGTACAGTATTTACAATATGTACTGATGTGACCTCAGCGTCCTCGGGTGATCCTGACCAGTCTTACTCCGCCGCAATAACAGACTTTGACTGGTCAGGAACCCCCTCTGCTTCACCGGCCACAAGAAAGTCCTTTGGGGCCGGAGGCAGTCCAGAAACAGTTTTTATAATATTGCCCATAGAACCTTCTGTCTGTTTCAATAGCTTTAGCAGCCGCCATCACCAGTCCAGCCCTGGCCGGTTTTATTATCCCTGCCGAGGTGCCAACTGCAGATGAGGTTCCCCCTCGAGAAGCTCCTGCAGGTGACACCACACCAGACGCAGACCCCACTGCGGAGCCTACTTTGCCACTAGGCGCCCCATGGTGCTGCTTATCTCCGCCCTCGCTCCTAATCTCCGGCACCGGTACCAAAGCTTTACCACTGCTCGCCTTGCCCTGGCCCGGTGCCGAAGAAAAGCAGCCTCCCGCTGGGCTGCTGACCTCATCAAACATGTCCGGCTTCATAGCCAAAATTGCCCCGACACTCTTATCACTACTACAAGCTGAAACAGTGTCACATGACTCTCCTGTAGGAACCTCCATACTCTGCCCACTGCTCTTCCCCTGCACAGAACCCACCGCAGGGCCCTGTGATAAATCAGTGCTGGATCTAGGAGATCTTACTTATAGGGAGGTATCTGAGTCTTGTGTCTCTATGATAACACACATTGGCCATATGGACACAGAGTGATGGAGAGCAGGGGAGGAATGTGACCTTCTCCCCTCTGATCTCCCACGCTGGCACCTATCACATTGTGGTTACATATGCCCCTATACACACACCTGAGGGGTCACGGCGCCAACCTCAGCTTAAAGGGACAGACGTTTCCTACAGACGTGCTGTGAATGAGTGTCACATGATCCCTCCTGATTTGCTGTTGTGGAGCTGAGGGTGGGGCCGGTAATTTGCATATATTAGAGCACAGGGACTAATCAGGATCAGCCCCTCACCCCAGATACTATAGCAGGTGACATAGATTATTGTTACCTACGAAATCTACTGAGATAAAATAACATCATAAAAATCTACTGCCTGCAGCAACCACTAGGGGGAGCTCATTGTATACTATGTAACACAAAGTCTACACCTGATATACATGGAGAGCTATTACTGCTGACAACTGTGATCACAGCCCTGCCCCTTGTATGACATCACTGATATAATTGTAACACTCATGTTTCAGAAGACAGGAACCCCGGTGGATGTGGATCCGATGGACCTGTGTGGCAGATGACTCGGACCGTACCAGGGAGCAGAGTCTAAGGTGCCGCTGGTTTTCACCAGAGCCCGCCAGGTTGGACTTGCTGTGGCAGGTCGCTTCCGCTGGCACGGCTCGACCACACAGGCGGCTGAGGAGATGTGAGGCACAGGAGGGATAAAGCAGCTTGTAGTCTGGATAGCAGAAGGTCAGGGCAGGCGGCACAGTTGCGTAGTCAGGATGTTGCAGGAGGTCAATAGGCAGGCGGCAGAGAAGCAAGGTCAGGTCACAAAGCATGAAGGATAAGATACACAGCAAGGCAGATACATGAATGCTTTCTCTCAGGCTCAAGGCAACAAAGATCCAGCAGGGGAATGAGGAGGGTGCAGGAATATATAAATGAGCCACAGGTGAATCACACTAATGAGCGCACTGGCCCTTTAAATCTGAAAGCTCTGGCGCGTGTGTGCCCTAGGCGACGGGGACACGCGTGCCGGAGCAGTGAGGCAGAGGCTGGGGCAGGAGAAGCACCAGGTGAATGACGCACTGGGGCTCACATGCGAGCGCGTCCTGCGATGTGAGTCCCAGCCCCGCCGGCAGCAGCAGGTAACGGGACCATGCGCTCACCGTCAGCGTGTGCGGCCGGAGCACATAATGTAACAATAATGTATTAGTAATATAATGACACGTGATCACAGCCCCGCCTCCTGTATGACATCACTGATATAATATAATAGTAATATGATGACATGTGATCACAGTCCCGCCCCCTGTATGATATCACTGATATAATATAATAGTAATATAATGACATGTAATCACAGCCCCGCCCCCTGTATGACATCACTGATATAATATAATAGTAATATAATGACATGTGATCACAGCCCCGCCCCTGTATGATATCACTGATATAATATAATAGTAATATAATGACATGTGATCACAGCCCCGCCCCCTGTATAACATCACTGATATAATATAATTGTAATATAATGACATGTGATCACAGCTCCGCCCCCTGTATGACATCACTGATATAATATAATAGTAATATGATGATATGTGATAACAGCCCCACCCCCTGTATGACATCACTGATATAATATAATGACATGTGATCACAGCCCCGCCTCCTGTATGACATCACTGATATAATATAATAGTAATATAATGACATGTAATCACAGCCCCGCCTCCTGTATGACATCACTGATATAATAGTAATATAATGACATGTGATCACAGCCCTGCCCCCTGTATGATATCACTGATATAATAGTAATATAATGACATGTGATCACAGCCCTGCCCCCTGTATGACATCACTGATATAATATAATAGTAATGTAATGACATGTGATCACAGCCCCGCCCCCTGTATGACATCACTGATACAATATAATAGTAATATAATGACATGTAATCACAGCCCCGCCTCCTGTATGACATCACTGATATAATAGTAATATAATGACATGTGATCACAGACCCGCCCCCTGTATGACATCACTGATAGAATATAATAGTAATATAATGACATGTGATCACAGCACCGCCCCTGTATGACATCACTGATATAATATAATAGTAATGTAATGACATGTGATCACAGCCCTGCCCCCTGTATGACATCACTAATATAATATAATAGTTATATAATGACATGTGATCACAGCCCTGCCTCCTGTATATCACTGATATAATATAATGACATGTGATCACAGCCCCGCCTCCTGTATGACATCACTGATATAATATAATAGTAATATCATGACATGTGATCACAGCCCCGCCCCCTGTATGACATCACTGATATAATATAATAGTAATATGATGACATGTGATCACAGCCCCGCCCCCTGTATGACATCACTGATATAATAGTAATATCATGACATGTGATCACAGCCCCGCCCCCTGTATGACATCACTGATATAATATAATAGTAATATAATGACATGTGATCCCAGCCCCGCCCCCTGTATGACATCACTGATATAATATAATAGTAATATAATGACATGTGATCACAGCCCCGCCCCCTGTATGACATCACTGATATAATATAATGACATGTGATCACAGCCCCGCCCCCTGTATGACATCACTGATATAATATAATAGTAATATAATGACATGTGATCACAGCCCCGCCTCCTGTATCACTGATATAATATAATAGTAATATAATAACATGTGATCACAGCCCCGCCTCCTGTATGACATCACTGATATAATATAATGACATGTGATCACAGCCCGCCCCCTGTATGACATCACTGATATAATATAATGACATGTGATCACAGCCCCGCCCCCTTTATGACATCACTAATATAATATTATAATGACATGTGATCACAGCCCCGCCTCCTGTATGACCTCACTGATATAATATAATGACATGTGATCACAGCCCCGCCCCGTATATGACATCACTGATATAATATAATCGTAATATAATGACATGTGATCACAGCCCCGCCCCCTGTATGACATCACTGATATAATATAATGACATGTGATCCCAGCCCCGCCCCCTGTATGACATCACTGATATAATATAATAGTAATATAATAACATGTGATCACAGCCCCGCCTCCTGTATGACATCACTGATATAATATAATCGTAATATAATGACATGTGATCACAGCCCCGCCCCCTGTATGACATCACTGATATAATATAATGACATGTGATCCCAGCCCCGCCCCCTGTATGACATCACTGATATAATATTATAATGACATGTGATCACAGCCCCGCCTCCTGTATGACCTCACTGATATAATATAATGACATGTGATCACAGCCCCGCCCCCTGTATGACATCACTGATATAATAATAATATAATAACATGTGATCACAGCCCCGCCTCCTGTATGACATCACTGATATAATATAATCGTAATATAATGACATGTGATCACAGCCCCACCCCTGTATGACATCACTGATATAATATAATGACATGTGATCCCAGCCCCGCCCCCTGTATGACATCACTGATGTAATATAATAGTAATATAATGACATGTGATCACAGCCCCGCCCCTGTATGACATCACTGATATAATATAATAGTAATATAATGACATGTGATCACAGCCCTGCCTCCTGTATGACATCACTGATATAATATAATGACATGTGATCACAGCCCCGCCTCCTGTATGACATCACTGATATAATATAATGACATGTGATCACAGCCACGCCCCCTGTATGACATCACTGATATAATATAATGACGTGATCACAGCCCCGCCCCCTGTATGACATCACTGATATAATATAATGACATGTGATCACAGCCCCGCCCCCTGTATGACATCACTGATATAATATAATAGTAATATAATGACATGTGATCACAGCCCCGCCCCCTGTATGACATCACTGATATAATATAATGACATGTGATCACAGCCCCGCCCCCTGTATGACATCACTGATATAATATAATAGTAATATAATGACGTGATCACAGCCCCGCCCCCTGTATGACATCACTGATATAATATAATAGTAATATAATGACATGTGATCACAGCCCCGCCCCCTGTATGACATCACTGATATAATATAATGACATGTGATCACAGCCCCGCCCCCTGTATGACATCACTGATATAATATAATAGTAATATAATGACGTGATCACAGCCCCGCCCCCTGTATGACATCACTGATATAATATAATAGTAATATAATGACATGTGATCACAGCCCCGCCCCCTGTATGACATCACTGATATAATAGTAATATAATGACATGTGACCACAGCCCCGCCCCCTGTATGACATCACTGATATAATATAATAATAATATAATGACATGTGATCACAGCCCCGCCCCCTGTATGACATCACTGATATAATATAATAGTAATATAATGACATGTGATCACAGCCCCGCCCCTTGTATGATATCACTGATATAATATAATAGTAATATAATGACATGTGATCACAGCCCCGCCCCTTGTATGACATCACTGATATAATATAATGACATGTGATGGTATACTGTGTACATGTGACACGTCTCCGTCCTTGGCTCTTCTGTATGATTTCATATACGAGGTCAGGCCGTGCCATCCGCTCCATGTGACTGTCTGCTGGTCTAGTGCCAGAGCAGCTTAACCCCTCAGCTCCCACAGTCACATTGACACTTATCAATCCACCAACTCCAGTCACCTCCAGAGCTGCACTCGCTATTCTGTTGTTACATCAGGTCTTATCCTTTTTATTATAAAAATATAAAACATAACAGACATATCAGTGATATCAGTAATATCAGTGATATCAGTAATATCAGTAATATCAGTGATATCAGTGATATCAGTAATATCAGTGATATCAGTGATATCAGTGATATCAGTGATATCAGTGATATCAGTAATATCAGTAATATCAGTGATATCAGTGATATCAGTGATATCAGTAATATCAGTAATATCAGTGATATCAGTGATATCAGTGATATCAGTAATATCAGTGATATCAGTGATATCAGTGATATCAGTGATATCAGTGATATCAGTAATATCAGTGATATCAGTGATATCAGTAATATCAGTAATATCAGTGATATCAGTGATATCAGTGATATCAGTAATATCAGTGATATCAGTGATATCAGTGATATCAGTGATATCAGTGATATCAGTAATATCAGTAATATCAGTGATATCAGTAATATCAGTAATATCAGTAATATCAGTGATATCAGTGATATCAGTAATATCAGTAATATCAGTGATATCAGTAATATCAGTAATATCAGTAATATCAGTGATATCAGTAATATCAGTGATATCAGTGATATCAGTGATATCAGTAATATCAGTAATATCAGTAATATCAGTAATATCAGTGATATCAGTAATATCAGTGATATCAGTGATATCAGTAATATCAGTGATATCAGTGATATCAGTAATATCAGTAATATCAGTGATATCAGTAATATCAGTAATATCAGTGATATCAGTGATATCAGTAATATCAGTGATATCAGTGATATCAGTGATATCAGTGATATCAGTAATATCAGTAATATCAGTAATATCAGTAATATCAGTGATATCAGTGATATCAGTAATATCAGTAATATCAGTAATATCAGTGATATCAGTGATATCAGTAATATCAGTAATATCAGTAATATCAGTGATATCAGTGATATCAGTGATATCAGTAATATCAGTAATATCAGTAATATCAGTGATATCAGTGATATCAGTAATATCAGTGATATCAGTAATATCAGTAATATCAGTAATATCAGTAATATCAGTAATATATGTAATATCAGTAATATCAGTAATATCAGTAATATCAGTAATATCAGTAATATCAGTAATACTTCTAACAAACTTCGCTTACATGCGCCAGAAATATGAAACAAAATAAGACAGGTTGTAATAGTTAGGCTGGGTTCACACTACGTTTTGTCCCATACGGGAGCGCATACGGCAGGGGGAAGCTAAAAGCTCGCGCTCCCGTATGTGACCGTATGCGCTCCCGTATGTCATTCATTTCAATGAGCCGACCGGAGTGAAACGTTCGGTCCGGTCGGCTCGTTTTTGCGCCGTATGCGCTTTTACAACCGGACCTAAAACCGTGGTTGACCACAGTTTTAGGTCCGGTTGTAAAAGCGCATACGGCGCAAAAACGAGCCGACCGGACCGAACCGAACGTTTCACTCCGGTCGGCTCATTGAAATGAATGACATACGGGAGCGCATACGGTCACATACGGGAGCGCGAGCTTTTAGCTCCCCCCTGCCGTATGCGCTCCCGTATGGGACAAAACGTAGTGTGAACCCAGCCTAACAAAACCTAAAAAACATTTTACCAGCCAGTCCAGTGTCAACTAAAACTAACTACATACACACATATATATATATATAATATCATTACTTATCAATAATAAGTAATTAAATAATATGCGTACCCCAACACCATACATCACACCAAACTCACACCATACATCACACCAAACTCACACCAATTACACCAAACTCACACCAAACTCACACCATACATCACACCAAACTCACACCAAACTCACACCATACATCACACCAAACTCACACCATACATCACACCAAACTCACACCATACATCACACCAAACTCACACCAAACTCACACCATACATCACACCAAACTCACACCATACATCACACCAAACTCACACCATACATCACACCAAACTCACACCATACATCACACCAAACTCACACCAAACTCACACCAAACTCACACCATACATCACACCATACATCACACCAAACTCACACCAAACTCACACCAAACTCACACCATACATCACACCAAACTCACACCAAACTCACACCATACATCACACCAAACTCACACCAAACTCACACCAAACTCACACCATACATCACACCAAACTCACACCAAACTCACACCAAACTCACACCATACATCACACCAAACTCACACCAAACTCACACCAAACTCACACCATACATCACACCATACATCACACCAAACTCACACCATACATCACACCAAACTCACACCAAACTCACACCAAACTCACACCAAACTCACACCATACATCACACCATACATCACACCATACATCACACCAAACTCACACCATACATCACACCAAACTCACACCAAACTCACACCAAACTCACACCATACATCACACCAAACTTACACCATACATCACACCAAACTCACACCAAACTCACACCAAACTCACACCATACATCACACCATACATCACACCAAACTCACACCATACATCACACCATACATCACACCAAACTCACACCAAACTCACACCAAACTCACACCATACTCACACCAAACTCACACCAAACTCACACCATACATCACACCATACATCACACCATACATCACACCAAACTCACACCATACATCACACCAAACTCACACCAAACTCATTCCAAACTCACACCATACATCACACCAAACTCACACCAAACTCACACCAAACTCACACCAAACTCACACCAAACTCACACCAAACTCACACCATACATCACACCAAACTCACACCATACATCACACCAAACTCACACCATACATCACACCAAACTCACACCATACATCACACCAAACTCACACCAAACATCACACCATACATCACACCAAACTCACACCATACATCACACCAAACTCACACCAAACTCACACCAAACTCACACCAAACTCACACCATACATCACACCAAACTCACACCATACATCACACCAAACTCACACCAAACTCACACCAAACTCACACCATACATCACACCAAACTCACACCAAACTCACACCATACATCACACCAAAATCACACCAAACTCACACCATACATCACACCATACATCACACCAAACTCACACCAAACTCACACCATACATCACACCAAACTCACACCAAACTCACACCAAACTCACACCATACATCACACCAAACTCACACCAAACTCACACCAAACTCACACCATACATCACACCAAACTCACACCATACATCACACCAAACTCACACCATACATCACACCAAACTCACACCATACATCACACCAAACTCACACCATACATCACACCAAACTCACACCAAACTCACACCAAACTCACACCATACATCACACCAAACTCACACCAAACTCACACCAAACTCACACCATACATCACACCAAACTCACACCAAACTCACACCATACATCACACCAAACTCACACCAAACTCACACCAAACTCACACCATACATCACACCAAACTCACACCAAACTCACACCAAACTCACACCATACATCACACCATACATCACACCAAACTCACACCATACATCACACCAAACTCACACCAAACTCACACCAAACTCACACCAAACTCACACCATACATCACACCATACATCACACCAAACTCACACCATACATCACACCAAACTCACACCAAACTCACACCAAACTCACACCATACATCACACCAAACTCACACCAAACTCACACCATACATCACACCAAAATCACACCAAACTCACACCATACATCACACCATACATCACACCAAACTCACACCAAACTCACACCATACATCACACCAAACTCACACCAAACTCACACCAAACTCACACCATACATCACACCAAACTCACACCAAACTCACACCAAACTCACACCATACATCACACCAAACTCACACCATACATCACACCAAACTCACACCATACATCACACCAAACTCACACCATACATCACACCAAACTCACACCAAACTCACACCAAACTCACACCATACATCACACCAAACTCACACCAAACTCACACCAAACTCACACCATACATCACACCAAACTCACACCAAACTCACACCATACATCACACCAAACTCACACCAAACTCACACCAAACTCACACCATACATCACACCAAACTCACACCAAACTCACACCAAACTCACACCATACATCACACCAAACTCACACCAAACTCACACCAAACTCACACCATACATCACACCATACATCACACCAAACTCACACCATACATCACACCAAACTCACACCAAACTCACACCAAACTCACACCAAACTCACACCAAACTCACACCATACATCACACCATACATCACACCAAACTCACACCATACATCACACCATACATCACACCAAACTCCCACCAAACTCACACCATACATCACACCATACATCACACCAAACTCACACCAAACTCACACCATACATCACACCATACATCACACCAAACTCACACCAAACTCACACCAAACTCACACCATACATCACACCAAACTTACACCGTACATCACACCATACATCACACCAAACTCACACCAAACTCACACCAAACTCACACCATACATCACACCATACATCACACCAAACTCACACCATACATCACACCATACATTACACCAAACTCACACCAAACTCACACCAAACTCACACCATACATCACACCATACATCACACCATACATCACACCAAACTCACACCATACATCACACCAAACTCACACCAAACTCACTCCAAACTCACACCATACATCACACCAAACTCACACCAAACTCACACCAAACTCACACCAAACTCACACCAAACTCACACCATACATCACACCAAACTCATACCATACATCACACCAAACTCACACCATACATCACACCAAACTCACACCATACATCACACCAAACTCACACCAAACTCACACCATACATCACACCAAACTCACACCATACATCACACCAAACTCACACCATACATCACACCATACATCACACCAAACTCACACCAAACTCACACCGTACATCACACCAAACTCACACCAAATTCACACCAAACTCACACCATACATCACACCATACATCACACCAAACTCACACCAATTACACCAAACTCACACCAAACTCACACCATACATCACACCATACATCACACCAAACTCACACCAAACTCACACCATACATCACACCAAACTCACACCATACATCACACCAAACTCACACCAAACTCACACCATACATCACACCATACATCACACCATACATCACACCAAACTCACACCAAACTCACACGATACATCACACCAAACTCACACCAAACTCACACCATACATCACACCATACATCACACCAAACTCACACCAAACTCACACCATACATCACACCAAACTCACAACAAACTCACCATACATCACACCAAACTCACACCATACATCACACCAAACTCACACCAAACTCACACCATGCATCACACCAAACTCACACCAAACTCACACCATGCATCACACCAAACTCACACCAAACTCACACCATACATCACACCAAACTCACACCAAACTCACACCATACATCACACCAAACTCACACCAAACTCACACCAAACTCACACCAAACTCACACCAAACTCACACCATACATCACACCATACATCACACCAAACTCACACCATACATCACACCAAACTCACACCAAACTCACACCAAACTCACACCAAACTCACACCATACATCACACCAAACTCACACCAAACTCACACCAAACTCACACCATACATCACACCAAACTCACACTAAACTCACACCATACATCACACCAAACTCACACCAAACTCACACCAAACTCACACCATACATCACACCAAACTCACACCAAACTCATACCAAACTCACACCAAACTCACACCATACATCACACCAAACTCACACCATACATCACACCAAACTCACACCATAGATCACACCAAACTCACACCAAACTCACACCATACATCACACCAAACTCACACCATACATCACACCAAACTCACACCATACATCACACCATACATCACACCAAACTCACACCAAACTCACACCGTACATCACACCAAACTCACACCAAACTCACACCAAACTCACACCATACATCACACCATACATCACACCAAACTCACACCAATTACACCAAACTCACACCAAACTCACACCATACATCACACCATACATCACACCAAACTCACACCAAACTCACACCAAACTCACACCAAACTCACACCATACATCACACCATACATCACACCAAACTCACACCAAACTCACACCATACATCACACCAAACTCACACCATACATCACACCAAACTCACACCAAACTCACACCATACATCACACCAAACTCACACCATACATCACACCAAACTCACACCAAACTCACACCATACATCACACCAAACTCACACCAAACTCACACCATACATCACACCATACATCACACCAAACTCACACCAAACTCACACCATACATCACACCAAACTCACACCAAACTCACACCATACATCACACCAAACTCACACCATACATCACACCAAACTCACACCAAACTCACACCAAACTCACACCATACATCACACCAAACTCACACCAAACTCACACCATGCATCACACCAAACTCACACCAAACTCACACCATACATCACACCAAACTCACACCAAACTCACACCATACATCACACCAAACTCACACCAAACTCACACCAAACTCACACCATACATCACACCAAACTCACATCAAACTCACACCATACATCACACCAAACTCACACCATACATCACACCAAACTCACACCAAACTCACACCATACATCACACCAAACTCACAACATACATCACACCAAACTCACACCATACATCACACCAAACTCACACCATACATCACACCAAACTCACACCATACATCACACCAAACTCACACCATACATCACACCAAACTCACACCAAACTCACACCAAACTCACACCAAACTCACACCAAACTCACACCATACATCACACCATACATCACACCAAACATCACACCAAACATCACACCAAACTCACACCATACTCACACCAAACTCACACCATACTCACACCAAACTCACACCAAACTCACACCAAACTCACACCATACATCACACCATACATCACACCATACATCACACCATACATCACACCAAACTCACACCATACATCACACCAAACTCACACCATACATCACACCATACATCACACCAAACTCACACCATACATCACACCAAACTCACACCAAACTCACACCATACATCACACCATACATCACACCAAACTCACACCATACATCACACCATACATCACACCAAACTCACACCATACATCACACCAAACTCACACCATACATCACACCATACATCACACCAAACTCACACCATACATCACACTATACATCACACCAAACTCACACCAAACTCACACCAAACTCACACCAAACTCACACCAAACTCACACCAAACTCACACCATACATCACACCAAACTCACACCAAACTCACACCATACATCACACCAAACTCACACCAAACTCACACCATACATCACACCATACATCACACCAAACTCACACCAAACTCACACCAATTACACCAAACTCACACCATACATCACACCAAACTCACACCATACATCACACCAAACTCACACCAATTACACCAACAGAAACTCTGCCATGCCCGGCAATAGAAAATGAAAGCCGTCCAAACCTGGACATAAGATACGTTACAGAGAACACTTACATATATATATATATATATATATATATATATATATATATATACATATGCATGTTTTTCCTCTATCCCCCCCCCCAAACACCAGCTATTTCCGCACTCACTCATGCCCATCCTTACCCCATCAGCTGATTCCACACTCACTCATGCCCTTCACCCCCCCCACCATTAGCTGATTCCGCACTCACTCATGCCCATCCTTACCCCCATCAGCTGATTTCACACTCACTCATGCCCTTCATCCCCCCACCATTAGCTGATTCCGCACTCACTCATGCCCATCCTTACCCCCATCAGCTGATTCCACCCTCATTCATGCCCTTCCTCCCCCCACCATTAGCTGGTTCCACACTCACTCATGCCCTTCCTCCCCCCCCACCATTAGCTGGTTCCACACTCACTCATGCCCTTCCTTCTCCCACCATTAGCTGATTCCATACTCACTCATGCCCTTCCTCCCCCCACCATTAGCTGATTCCGCACTCACTCATGCCCTTCCTCCCCCCACCAGCTGATTCCACACTCACTCATGCCCTTCCTCCCCCCACCATTAGCTGATTCCACACTCACTCATGCCCTTCCTCCCCCCACCATTAGCTGGTTCCGCACTCACTCATGCCCTTCCTCCCCCCACCATTAGCTGATTCCACACTCACTCATGCCCTTCCTCCCCCCACCATTAGCTGATTCCACACTCACTCATGCCCTTCCTTCTCCCACCATTATTTGGTTCCACACTCACTCATGCCCTTCCTCCCCCCACCATTAGCTGATTTCACACTCACTCATGCCCTTCCTCCCCCCACCATTAGCTGGTTCCGCACTCACTCATGCCCTTCCTCCCCCCACCATTAGCTGATTCCACACTCACTCATGCCCTTCCTTCTCCCACCATTATTTGGTTCCACACTCACTCATGCCCTTCCTCCCCCCACCATTAGCTGATTTCACACTCACTCATGCCCTTCCTCCCCCCACCATTAGCTGGTTCCGCACTCACTCATGCCCTTCCTCCCCCCACCATTAGCTGATTCCACACTCACTCATGCCCTTCCTTCTCCCACCATTAGCTGATTCCACACTCACTCATGACCATTTTTACCCTCCTGACTCCCCCCCCACACCCACACAGACCATTAGCTGATTCACACATTCACTCATACCCACCCTCCCCTAATATATATATAAAAAAAAGTCCCACCTGAACATAACCCTTCCCAAAGCAAATAGATCCGGCTACCTTAACTAAAACGAAAGGTAAATAAACATAAATATACAAAAATACAGTTAAATGAATAACAATAAAAACTCTCACTTTCACTATCTAATCCAAAAGCCCCTCCACCACCCTCTGGCCATGAGAGTGTATAAATGTCCAGTCCAGTCCAAACTCCGATAACCCATGTCAGGAGCCAGGTATCATGGGGTACAATATTGTTCATAAATGGCTCCACCCAGCTCATCTCAGATCCCCAATAAAGCCCTTACCCCCATCCCCCCCACCCAACCTATTCTGTAGCCCCCTATATACATATATACAAGAAATAAATGGCAAGGCCTATGCAGCCATGCCACCAAAAAGTTCACCACACAACATAATTACATAAACACATACTATACACTTAAAGGGGAACTCCACCCCTAGACATCTTATCCCCTATCCAAAGGATAGGGGATAAGATGTCTGATCGTAGGGGTCCCGCCGCTGGGGACCCCCGCAATATAGCAAGCGCCACTCAACTGTTTCTGCTCTGGAAGCGCTGGAGGGTCTGTGTCCTGACCACGGGAATGGAAGTTCGTGACATCATGACTCCGCCCCCTTGTGACATGATGCCCCCGCACCCTCAATGCAAGTCTATGGGAGGGGGCGTGACGAATAAGATGTCTAGAGGTGGAGTACCCCTTTAATAACTATACACATACCTACATTACTATACACATACCTACATTACTATACACATATCTACATAACTATACACATACCTACATAACTATACACATACCTACATTACTATACACATATCTACATAACTATACACATACCTACATAACTATACACATACCTACATAACTATACACATACCTACATAACTATACACATACCTACATAACTATACACATACCTACATAACTATACACATACCTACATAACTATACACATACCTACATAACTATACACATACCTACATTACTATATACATAACATGACTATTGCAAGGCCCATGTTCAGTTACCTGCAAGCCCTTCATACATTGAATTCCCTAAAACAAAACAAAAAGCTAAAGGTGACATGCGCCAGCCCTCCACCGGGATCAGAGTATGGCAGACCAGATACCAAATAATTTTTAAAAGCTACCCCTCGCCTACTTTCCCTAGGCTCAAACTATCGCTGCCCCTAAAGTTTAAGTTGTCCCTACACACTAACCCTAACACTGACCCTACCCCTCTATACCCCTCTATCCCTAGAATTAAAGTGCCTCACCCAAAAGGTCTAGTACCTAGAGCACATCAAATGAAAACCCTCTCAACAGGAGAGAGGCCCTGCTTGTACCCAATCTGCCACACTCTAAAGACCTGATCTTTCCGAGGTCACCGGTGATATTCCTACAGACCTCCACCTTGGAGAGGACTTTCCGCTGTGTAGATACTAAACACCGTACATTCCACGTGTGGTACCTAGCTAAGCTAACTAGAAATAATGTGCACTGATCTTGGCCTCCCAGGTTCTTGAATGCTCCATACGCCCACTCTAGATGAGAAAGGCCGGCAAGTTAACTCCAGCCAATGGCGGCAATCACCCTGTTGTAAACCCCTATATTAAAGGGACAATGAAGCAGGAAATGATCCATGCTTTCCAGCGTGGACCCGCACTCCTCTTGGGGACGTCCCTGATCATCAGAGCTCCTACACTTCAGGTTGTCTCTTACACATAGCTTCCCCTGAAAGCAGCGCCAGGCCAAGTCCCAAAACTTCTGGGGGGATCCGTATAGAGTTCAAAAGACTTAATGATACTGAATATGAAGAGGTGCGAGCGCACTGCGGGTATATTGGATCTGTGAAGACAGGGTGCTGCTGGATGTTAGCTGCAGTGAAGTGTGGGTGGTGCTCAGTTTTCAAAATATTTCCATATAAACAGTTGATAGAAGATCAAGGAAAAAACGGCACTCACCAGAACTTCATTTTTTCGTGCTTTATTGCAGATGGCCGGAGGAAGTACAGTTCTTGTACGAAATGGAGCTTTGTCGCCCTGAATCCCCCCACTGTATGTCTCCCTTCCTTTTTATGTGAGTATTTTATCTGCAATAAAGCACGAAGGAATGAAGTTCTGGTGAGTGCCGTTTTTTCCTTGATCTTCTATCAACTGTTCAAAAGACTTAAACCAACCCTCAGATCCCGACCTGGGCAGTCCCTGAGTGCCAGAGGCTTCTGGAAGTGGGTCAACAGAACCAGTTTGTCAAGCAACTGCCTTGACTGTGTCCTGATCTCCCACACTCCCAGACCCCACCGACGTATCGTCTTCAGAGCCGGGCTAGCCTAAGCCGAGAGATATCCATGAGGTGTACGAAGGTCCTTCACTCGCCCTCCTGTCTCCAATTCCTGGAAAAAAGGCCGAAACCATTTGCTGAAGGAGAGTACCCACGGAGGAGCCCTTTCTTTCTCGAAGTTTGACAGGTTGGCTTTCAAGAAGGTGTTCGTTAAGACGGGTTAGAGGGTTTACCATAGGTAAACCCCCTAGTCTCCTCATGCGGTACGAAACCTCCCTCTTGACTAGGTTCAACCTGTTTCCCCATAATAGTTGAAAAAACAGGCTGTAGATCCTAGTGTAGTAACCCTCTGACAAGATACATTTGCTGCCAAGATAGGTAAACAAGGGGAGCAGGTATGATTTGATCAGGTGTACCCTTCCACTGGTTCACCTTCTGAGCGGCATCCTGGAGCTTACCATCCCAGTTTTTTGGTGGGATAATCATCCTGGTCGAATGACTCACCCTTATTAGAAAGGGATTGATTGCAAACACGTATAAGAGCGGACTCAAGGGACAACCCTGACAGACTCTGGACCCCACCTCAAAAGAGCAGCCAGACCAACCGTTCACCAGTGGGAAACTTTCTGTCCCTGCATTCAAGATCTTAAGCCAATTAACAAAAGTACTCAGTAAGCAATATCTCAGGAGGACGGACCAGAGGTACTCGTGGTTCACCCGATCAAATGCTTTGGCCACATCCAGGGACAGCACGTACCCCTTCCAGAGACCTGCACTACTCGGCTCCACTGCCTCCCTGACACTAAGATCAGCACTTAAGGTGATTCAGCCTGGAACAGAGCAGTGCTGGGCCCCTGAATGGAGCCAGGGTGCAAACTTCACCAGCCGATCAAATAGTATCTTAGCCAAAAACTTCCTATCCATATTGAGAAGAGCTATGGGTCTCCAATTCTCAATACGGCTTGGATCTTTACCCTTTGAGAGAAGAATCAGGGGTGACCTCATTGACTTCATCAGAGCGCCCGAGGAGAGACACTCATTGTTATGGGTCACGGCAGGTGGTGGATCCTCTAGGCCTGTGTGGATGATGACGTGAGCCGTGCCAGGGAGCGGAGTCTAAGGTGCCGCTGATTTTCACCAGAACCCTCCGCAAAGCGGGATGGTCTTATTGTGGCATACGGCACCCAGGTCGCTACCCCTGGCACGACTCGTCCACACAGGTAGCTGGGAGGTGGCGTGGCACAGAAGGAGACTGGCAGGACGTGGCAAGATGGCAGAAGGTCAGGTTAGGTAACACAGGTGCAGGGTAGGTAAGGAAGCAAGGGACAGGTACACGGTAACAGGGACACAGGACTTTCACTATTGCACTAGGCAACCAAAGATCCACCAGGGAACCAAGGGAGGAGTTGATATTTAAGGACAGCCTGCATGTGTAGACACTTGATTAAATGAGCACTGGCCCTTTAAGAGTAAGAGCTCCTGAGCGCGCACGCCCTAGGAGGTGGGTGCAAGGACACGGAGAGGCGGAAGGCGAGTGACGGGCTGGGATTAGCTTGTGGGCGCGTCCCGTGCAGCCATTACACTTATTAAATACCTCAGTCAAGAGGGGAGCTAAAGACTCCTTGTAGGTCCTGTTCCACTCGGATGTTAAGCCATCCAGACCTGGCGACTTCTTAGGGGCAAGCCCCTCGATCGCCAGTCTCACTTCCTCCTCCCTGATTTCTTCTGCCAAAACGCCAAGAGAGGGGTCTACCCCTGGCTCAGGAATGGTTTTAGTCAGAAAAGCCAACATTATGTCTTGATCTAGATCCTTCCTTCCCATGAGGTGTGAGTAAAAGGATCTGACGATCTCCAAGATCTCTGATCTGGACCGCTTCAAAGATCCTGTAGTGTTGACCAGTCCTGCCATGATCTAACTATTCACTGACATCTTACAGTTACTGTAAGGGTCGGGCGAGCGGTATCTCCCGAAATCCCTCTCAAAAACCAAAGATGCGTTCCTATCGTAATGACACCTCATCAGCAAGGATTTCACTCTGGAGATATCCTCTTGGCTACCTCCAGTCGAGACGAGAAGTTTGAGTTTTCTCCTCAG
Organism: Hyla sarda; assembly: GCF_029499605.1. Classification (NCBI taxonomy): domain Eukaryota; kingdom Metazoa; phylum Chordata; class Amphibia; order Anura; family Hylidae; genus Hyla; species Hyla sarda. Next base: position 110,745 of record NW_026610855.1, read on the forward strand.
ACCCTGATACAGGCGATACCTGTTCAGGGACCTTAGGCTCGAGAGCTAGCAGAAGAACCCCGCAACCCTCTTCTTGAACATCTCCCACCACTCTGACTTACTACTACAAAGGTCCAGTAAAGGTACCTGACTCTGAAGAAAATCCTCAAAAGGACTGTCGTACTTCCGCTTCTTCCAGGAGGGCGAATTTAGCCTCCAGTAGCTCTTTCCCATTCGGGGGGTTTCTGAAACATTCAGGGAAAACAAAATCATACAGTGATCGGAGAACTCCACCCCAACCACGGAAACTGAGGAAGAGACGGCTTTCTTCTTCAAATAAAACCTGTCTATCCTAGACCTGCAGCTACCTCAATAAAAGGTGGAACCAACGTGGCCCCAGGAGCTCCGGATGTGGGCATTCTCTCGGCGAGCTTCCCTAACTATGCTATTCTGTGCCACACTATCATAAACCAGCTTGTCTTTGGCACCTCTCCTATCTTGAGACCTCGTGACATTATTGAAGTCTCCACCAAAGATCACCTGCCGACTCGTAAAAAGCACGGGCTTGATCCTCAGAAAGAGGCTTTTACGGTCCCACTTAATTTGCGGGCGTAGATGTTAATGAGCCGGAGCTCTTGCCCCTTCATGAGAACACCTCCCCATTTCCAAATCAATAACTCGTCTGCATTCAACAGGAGTGGCAAAAAGGACCGCCACCCCACTCTACGGCTCAGCCGCAAGAGACCAGTATGAAGGCCCTCGCCTCCACTCTCTTTTGGCTTTCACTTGAGAGACTAGATTTGGCAACCTGGTCTCTTGCAAATACAAAATGTCGGCTTCAACTCGGCCGAGAAAATCAAAGGCTGAGAATCTAGCCATATCAGACTTAATGCTGACACAGTTAACGGATGCAGTCAAGAAAAAGATATAGCCAGCTCACCGTTAGTAGTAATCACTGTTTAGGCACTCGTAGATATTGATCCGGGAGCCAGGATGAAGCCGAGCCGTTACCCCGGTATGTGTGAAGCCATAAGAAGAAAGGTTCCAGCTCCCGAAAAAAAATTAGCAAAAAATTAAAAGTCCAAAATGTATTCAGTCCATGCTAAAAACCAAAATCAAAACACCCTGTGTGGATAAAACTCCCACGCTAATGCGTTTCGGACTGATTAGTCATGATTAGCCATGACTAAAGACTAATCAGTCTGAAACGCATCGGCATGGGGGTTTTATCCACACAGGGTGTTTTGATTTTGGTTTTTAACATGGACTGAATACATTTTGGACTTTTAATTTTTTTGCAACATTTTTTTCGGGAGTTGGAACCTTTCTTCTTATGGCTTCACAGTTAATGGATGCCAGCGTCAATGGGGTGAGTGCCGCCATCCTGAGTGATCGAGTTGGATGGCCTATCCCCTTTACCTCTTACCCTCCTTCTTCCACCCTTCCCCTTCAGAAGAGGATCCCCTTTCCTTCTTTTTACACCTCTTTAGGGATGCTGACATATCCATCCCACGATCCTCATCTCCTGACCCAGGGGCAACCTGCCCTCCCAAGGAAGCTACCTCAGTAGGAACAGGCTCAGCAGCTCCTGGAGGTTCCTCCGCATCTGAACCAAGACCCTCAGCCTCCCCCTCCAAAGAAAGGGAGGAGCCTTTGCCAAGGTCCTGATACCTATTGGATAGAACGATCAGAGGGGGGTTGGTCAGGCTATTCCTAGGCACTTGGCCTGCAACACCGGAGGAGGAAGATGATGCCCTGGGTCCCTTCTGGCCCTGCCTACTTTTGCCACACTTTTGTTTTTCCTCTTGCCCTTTCCCATCTTCCTCATCCAAACTTTCATATGGAGAGGAACTTGAGGAAATGGCCCTATTTGCCTCCTCCTTACGAAGTCTCCTTATCTCTTCATCTAACTCGTGTCCTCTAGAGCCTCAACTGTCTTCTCTAAGCCAGCGTCCAGAACAGGATCCCTGACTACACCTTCCACCAGGGAACTTTCAAGATCCCTGCTCCTTCTGCGCCTCCCCTCCCTCCTAAGATTAGAGGAGCTCTTGTTCTTAACTTTCTTCACTGGCTCTAGAGCCCCTTCTCTTCAGCTGGTCCCCACCTCAGAAGAGGCTACCTCAAGGCTCTCCCCATCCCAGGCGGTCTTAGCAATGGAGAAAGAGTGGGGACATCGGCTAAATGAGTTACTAAGGTCACCGCACAGGTTACAGCAAATCCGGCCACAGGTGGCAGCCAGATGACCCTCCACACCACACAATGCGCACATCTGCTTAGTGCAGTTTGTGCTAAAGTGGGTGGGATCACCACACTTGTGGCCAGCTTCAGCTGTCCTTGGTAAAAGACTTGGATCCTATCGCGGCCGAGAAAGGCTGCTGATGGAATGTGTGCGACAGTGTTAACTAAACGGCGGAGGCGGAGCCCAAATGCCATGTTCATCCAGATTTTTCTTGGGAACGTCAACCTGCTCCGCCAGGTCATGATGTCATAGCAAGAAAGAGATGTCAAAACGGTCACTTTCTTGACAAAGAATACCACCTTCACAGTTAAATCCCGCCAGACAGGCTCGTCCTTCACCACCGCGTGATTAGACCAGAAGAGCTCAAGCCCTTCTGGCTTCATAAAACTGATGTTGAACTCAGAGGTACCGAAGGGGTGGATCAGAGCAAAGATGGGCCACGTTCCTCCAACCACTCTCCTGCCTGCCTGTTGGAAGGGACCAGATTACCTCCCCATTATGCTCTTGGAATGCCCCAAGTCCATGTCTTTCTATCCAAAAATACAAGTCGACCTCTCGGCCTTCTACCTGGAGCGTTCTATCCCCTCTCCTTAACGCCTCCAGGAGGCATTATTGCAAGTTACCTTCCCCTGGATTGAGAGATAATGATCCCCTGGGACCCCCAGTGGCGGCTGCTCCAATAAGGAGTTATGCTAATGTTATATCATTAGACATAACATTTGCGTCTGTCTCCTTCTGTCTAACTGCACTGGACTGGACTGGATGTAATCTGGCTGGCTTTATGATGCCACTGCCAGGTTTTACACTTGCATCCTTGGTTTCATTGGGCACACTCGAAGTTGCAGCAGTCTTCCCTTTAGAAATTTCGGAAGAAGCTGCTTTGTCACATACTTTGCCCTCAGCCTCCGCCAATACCCCGGCTTCAATTTCTTTGTCAGTAACATTTCTCAGTTTATATCTTGTCCATGTACCTGTGGTACCAGTCCTCCACCGACAGCTCCCCCCCAAGCAGCCCCACCACAGCGCCACAACTCAAAGGAGCCAGACAGCGCTGACTGTTTTGCTTCTTCGCTGAGAGCCTTTGCGGCTTCCAACTGTTGCTGGAGCTGCGGACCCTGCCAGATCTTCTTACCCCCTCCAGCCGGGGTGCTGGCCGGTATCTTTCCCTCTACACCCCCTGCTGGCCTTGACTGGGGCGTGGAGGTCAGGGGATTCATGCTGATGGCTCTCCCAGGAAGCTGCCACCTTCCTGGGAAGGCAGGTGGAAAAATCAGCCTCTCTCCTCTGGAAGTCTGGAGTCTCAGGAGCTCAGCAACAGACAGACACACTTAGTGACCACACCCTCCTATACTCCAGTCACCTCCAGAGCTGCACTCACTATTCTGCTGTTAAATCATGTCTTATGCTCCAGTCACCTTCAAAGCTGAACTTACTATTCTGCTGTTTCTTCATGTTTTATGCTCGACACCTCCAGAGCTGCAGTGGGGATGGCTGAAACCTTGTCGCTCTCCCCTCAGACCCTGCCGCTCCTGGATCCCCCCATGCTGTTCTCAGAAGTAATTTACCCCTTTTCCCACCTGGCAATGAGGACAGGAAGACCCCTCCCCAGCTGAGCGGGATCCTATTGTTCCTCACAGCCCCAGACAATGTGATGGGTCTGTACAAATCAGCCTCCGGCCTGGCTCGTATCTCAGCACTTGTGGGACACAATAAAAGGCCGTAGGATGGGCCGGGGGTCACGAGCTGATGAGTCTCCTCGTCTGACATGTAATAATCCTCTTTTATAACAGTGTCTGCTTATAACTGGAAAGCGCAAAAACGTCTCCAGGCCGGGTGTAGGGACAGAGAACACAAGGAGGCAAATGTGACCCTACAATACACTAACCACGGGCAAATGAGACCCCACAGAGTGGACTTTATATAGGGGGAATAAGAGACCCAAATAGTGGACTGACTATGGGGGAATAAGAGACCCATAAAGTGGACTGGATATAGGGGAATAAGAGACCCATATAATGGACTAGGTTTAGGTGAATAAGAGATCCATATAGTGGACTAGGTTTAGGTGAATAAGAGATCCATATAGTGGACTGGCCATGGGGGAATAAGAGATCCATAAAGTGGACTGGATATAGGGGAATAACAGACCCATATAGTGGACTGGATATAGGGGAATAACAGACCCATATAGTGGACTGGATATAGGGGAATAACAGACCCATATAGTGGACTGGATATAGGGGAATAACAGACCCATATAGTGGACTAGGTTTAGGTGAATAAGAGATCTATATAGTGGACTGGCTACGGGGGAATAAGAGATCCATAAAGTGGACTGGATATAGGGGAATAAGAGACCCATATAATCGACTGGACATAGGGGAATAACAGACCCATATAGTGGACTAGATATAGGGGAATAAGAGACCCCCTATAGTGGACTGGCTATGGGTGAATAAGAGATCCATAAAGTGGATATAGGGGAATAAGAGATCCATTTAGTGGAATGGATATAGGGGAATAAGAGACCCCATATAGTGGACTGGATATAGTGGAATAAGAGACCCCCTATAGTGGACTGGCTATAGGGGAATAAGAGACCCCATATAGTGGACAGGATATGGTGGAATAACAGACTTCAAACAGTGGACTGGATATAGGGGAATAAGAGACCCCTATAGTGGACTGGCTACAGAGACCAAGAGACCCCATATAGTGGACAGGATGTGGGGGGGATAAGAGACCCCACATAGTACACTGGCTATGGGGGAATAAAAAACCCATATGGTGTACTCGCTATCGGGGAACAAGAGACTAGCTTTCGGAGACTAAAATACCCCATATAGTGGACTGGCTTTAGGTGACTAAAATTTCCCATATAGTGGACTGGATATGGGGAATAAAAGACCCCATATAGTGGACTGGCTATGGGGAATAAGAAACCCCACATTGTGCACTGGCTATGGGGGAATAAAAGACCAATATAGTGGACTGGATATGGGGAATAAGAGACCCATATAGTGGACTGGCTATGGGTGTCTAAGAGACCCCATATAGTGGACTTACTGAAGGAATAAGATACCCCATATAGTGGGCTGACTATGGGGGAATAAGAGACCCATATAGTGGACTGGCTATGGGAGAATAAGAGATACAATATAGTGGACTGACTATGGAGGAATAAGAGATACAATATAGTGGACTGACTATGGAGGAATAAGAGACCCCATATGGTGGACTGGCTATGGGAGAATAAGGCTGGGTTCACACTACGGTTTGTCATTACGGTTCCCGTATACGGCTGGGAGGAGGGGTGGGCGGGGCTTAATCGCGGCACCCGCACTCAGCCGTATTCGGGAACCGTATTTAATGCAAGTCTATGAGCCGACCGGAGTGAACCGCAGCCTCCGGTCGGCTGCTTTTTCGGCTGTATGCGGTTTACCGACCGCAAGCAAAAACATGGTCGACCACGTTTTTGCTTGCGGTCGGGAAACCGCATATGGCCGAAAAAGCAGCCGACCGGAGGCTGCGGTTCACTCCGGTCGGCTCATAGACATACATTAACTACGGATCCCGAATACGGCTGAGTGCGGGCGCCGCAATTAAGCCCCACCCACCCCTCCTCCCAGCCATATACGGGAACCGTAATGACAAACCCTAATGTGAACCCAGCCTTAGAAACTCAAATAGTGGGCTGGCTATGGGGGAATAAGAGACCCATATAGAGGACAGCTTATGGGGGTATATGAGACCCATATAGTGGACTGATTGTTGGGGATTAAGAGACCTCATATAGTGGACTGACTATTGAGGTATAAGAGATCCATATAGTGGACTGGCTATGGGAGAATAAGAAATCCAATATAGTGGACTAGCTATTAGAGAATGAGAAATCCAATATAGTGGACTGACTATGGTGGAATAAGAGACCCATATAAAGGACTGGCTATGGGAGAATAAGAGACCCCATATAGTGGACTGATTATGGGGAAATAAGAGACCCATATAGTGGACAGAATATGGGGGAAGAAAAGACCTCATATAGTGGACTGGATATAGGGGAATAAGAGACCCATATAGTGGACAGTGTACGGGGGGTATATGAGACCCATATAGTGGACTGACTATTGGGGAATAAGAGACCCATATAGTGGACAGCATATGGGGGTATATGAGACCCATATAGTCGACTGAATATTGGTGTCAAGGACCGACCAGGGGAAAGGGAGAGTGAGCCCTAAACTGACCCTAAAACCGCTCTCCCTGCCTACTTGCCCATCCACTCTAAGCGGTGGAACAACTGGGTGCCGGTCCCTTCCTGCGCTAAAGTGTAGTGGCGTAAAAACACATAATATACATAGTCAAACACAGACCAGAACAGAAACAGAAAACAACTAGACAACCAGATATACCAGACAGAATACAAAAACTAACAGGGCAGAATATAAACTCACAAAGAGGCAGAATATAGTGAATTAACAAACAGTTAATAAACCGGATATCAGATAAACGGCAGACATGATAAAATAAACAAAACTAGGCATGATATGAGTATACAGCAGAATACAGGAGATGAAGGGCATAAACAGAAGAACTGAGAGCCAAAACACTAAACTGAACAGGTAACATAGGACACTGTTCACAAACAGGTACAAGTACAAATGACAAAGATCAGATCAACCAAACAGGATATAAATATAGGACACTGTTCACACTGGGACACAGAACATACAAACTGGACTCCCCACTCCACTATAGGAGTAGCCATTAATAATAAAGCCAAATAGGCTACACTGCATCGTGTGGACAAAATGCTGACCTAGTAGGAAACGGAAATATAATACATGAAACACTAGACTAGAACCGGATGAGTCTGGATAGACTTCAGAACAGGAATATAACATACAGGGCACAGGTAACAAGCAAGACTCAGACATAGTGTGAACACCGACAAAGCTGAACAAACATAATCCTAAAACCGACTAATGTAACACAGACTAAAATACAAGGAGCATGCTATATAACCATGGCTAAAAACCCAGATAAAATGACAAGATAAATACAAGGTAAATGCTCAAGCAGACATAGTCAGAATATCGTACAGATAGTAGTATTGTACTCAATAATCAGCACCAGAATGGAGGAGAACTCTGGCTAAATAACTCCACCCGAGTTCTCATTCGCTCAGAGCATTAACTATTCCCTATCCAGGTGGAATAGCAAACTGCTGTGAACATCCTAGTGTGTGAATACACACCTAAACAGAAAAATACAAAAACAAATAAACGGACATTACAATTGGGGAATAAGACCCATATAGTGGACAGCATATGGGGGTATAAGAGACCCTCAGCTGTGTGACCAGGACCAGGTGTTCTCATTCACTGACAGTGAGCAGAGATACAGCCAATGGAAAGGAGAGGATGGGGCAGGGCACAGACAGATGACGGAGGGGGCGGAGATTTCATTTACAGTAAATCATGAGAATGGCGCAAAAAGGTGAAAAGTTTGAAATATTTGCTCAAAATGAGATTTACAGAATTTTTTTTACTTTATCTTCATCACAAATAGAGGGTCCAAACCGATAAATCCCCCAAATTTGTATGGAGGTTGTGTTGAGGTGCAGGACATTACATAGAGGTAGATTAGATAGAATATATTGATGTAGATTATATAAGTGTAGATTATAAAGATGTAGATTATATAGGGGGACATTATATAGAGATAGATTATAAAGATGTAGATTATATAGGGGGACATTATATAGAGATAGATTATAAAGATGTAGATTATATAGGGGGACATTATATAGAGATAGATTATAAAGATATAGATTATATAGGGGGACATTATATAGAGATAGATTATAAAGATGTAGATTATATAGGTGGACATTATATAGAGATAGATTATAAAGATGTAGATTATATAGGTGGACATTATATAGAGATAGATTATAAAGATGTAGATTATATAGGGGGACATTATATAGAGATAGATTATAAAGATGTAGATTATATAGGTGGACATTATATAGAGATAGATTATAAAGATGTAGATTATATAGGGGGACATTATATAGAGATAGATTATAAAGATGTAGATTATATAGGGGGACATTATATAGAGATAGATTATAAAGATGTAGATTATATAGGTGGACATTATATAGAGATAGATTATAAAGATGTAGATTATATAGGGGGACATTATATAGAGGTAGATTATGAAGGTGGACATTATATAGAGATAGATTATAAAGATGTAGATTATATAGGGGGCATTATATAGAGATAGATTATAAAGATGTAGATTATATAGGGGGACATTGTATAGAGATAGATTATAAAGATGTAGATTATATAGGTGGACATTATATAGAGATACATTATAAAGATGTAGATTATATAGGGGGACATTATATAGAGATAGATTATAAAGATGTAGATTATATAGGTGGACATTATATAGAGATAGATTATAAAGATGTAGATTATATAGGGGGACATTGTATAGAGATAGATTATAAAGATGTAGATTATATAGGGGGACATTATATAGAGATAGATTATAAAGATGTAGATTATATAGGTGGACATTATATAGAGATAGATTATAAAGATGTAGATTATATAGGGGGACATTGTATAGAGAGAGATTATAAAGATGTAGATTATATAGGTGGACATTATATAGAGATAGATTATAAAGATGTAGATTATATAGGGGGACATTATATAGAGATAGATTATAAAGATGTAGATTATATAGGGGGACATTGTATAGAGATAGATTATAAAGATGTAGATTATATAGGTGGACATTATATAGAGATACATTATAAAGATGTAGATTATATAGGGGGACATTATATAGAGATAGATTATAAAGATGTAGATTATATAGGTGGACATTATATAGAGATAGATTATAAAGATGTAGATTATATAGGGGGACATTATATAGAGGTAGATTATAAAGATGTAGATTATATAGGTGGACATTATATAGAGATAGATTATAAAGATGTAGATTATATAGGTGGACATTATATAGAGATACATTATAAAGATGTAGATTATATAGGGGGACATTATTTAGAGGTAGATTATAAAGATGTAGATTATATAGGGGGACATTGTATAGAGATAGATTATAAAGATGTAGATTATATAGGTGGACATTATATAGAGATAGATTATAAAGATGTAGATTATATAGGTGAACATTATATAGAGATACATTATAAAGATGTAGATTATATAGGGGGACATTATATAGAGGTAGATTATAAAGATGTAGATTATGTAGGGGGACATTGTATAGAGATATATTATAAAGATGTAGATTATATAGGTGGACATTATATAGAGATACATTATAAAGATGTAGATTATATAGGTGGACATTATATAGAGATACATTATAAAGATGTAGATTATATAGGTGGACATTATATAGAGATACATTATAAAGATGTAGATTATATAGGTGGACATTATATAGAGATAGATTATAAAGATGTAGATTATATAGGGGGACAGTGTATAGATGTAGATTATATGGGGGGACATTATATAGAGATAGATTATAAAGATGTAGATTATATAGGGGGACATTATATAGAGATATATTATAAAGATGTAGATTATATAGGGGGACATTATATAGAGATAGATTATAAAGATGTAGATTATATAGGGGGACATTATATAGAGATAGATTATAAAGATGTAGATTATATAGGGGAACATTATAAAGATGTAGATTATATAGGGGACGTTATATAGAGGTAGATTATAAAGATGTAGGCTATATAGGGGGACATTATATAGAGATAAATTATAAAGATGTAGATTATATAGGGGGACAATATATAGAGATAGATTATAAAGATGTAGATTATATAGGGGGACATTATATAGAGGTAGATTATAAAGATGTAGATTATATAGGGGGACATTATATAGAGATAGTTTATAAAGATGTAGATTATATAAGGGGACATTATATAGAGGTAGATTATAAAGATGTAGATTATATAGGGGGACATTATATAGAGGTAGATTATAAAGATGTAGATTATATAGGGGGACATTATATAGAGGTACATTATAAAGATGTAGATTATATAGGGGGACATTATATAGAGGTAGATTATAAAGATGTAGATTATATAGGGGGACATTTTATAGAGATAGATTATATAGGGGACATTATAAAGATGTAGATTATATAGGGGGACATTATAAAGAGGTAGATTATAAAGATGTAGATTATATAGGGGGACATTATATAGAGATAGATTATATAGAGGGGACATTATATAGAGATAGATTATAAAGATATAGATTATATAGGGGGCATTATATAGAGATAGATTATATAGGGGACATTATAAAGATGTAGATTATATAGGGGGGCATTATATAGAGGTAGATTATAAAGATGTAGATTATATAGGGGAACATTATATAGAGATAGATTATAAAGATGTAGATTATATAGGGGGACATTATATAGAGGTACATTATAAAGATGTAGATTATATAGGGGGACATTATATAGAGGTAGATTATAAAGATGTAGATTATATAGGGGGACATTATATAGAGATATATTATATAGGGGACATTATAAATATATATATTATATAGGGGGGCATTATATAGAGATAGATTATATAGGGGACATTATAAAGATGTAGATTATATAGGGGGACATTATATAGAGGTAGATTATAAAGATGTAGATTATATAGGGGAACATTATATAGAGATAGATTATAAAGATGTAGATTATATAGGGGGACATTATATAGAGGTACATTATAAAGATGTAGATTATATAGGGGGACATTATATAGAGGTATATTATAAAGATGTAGATTATATAGGGGGACATTATATAGAGATAGATTATATAGGGGACATTATAAATATATATATTATATAGGGGGACATTATATAGAGATAGATTATATAGGGGGACATTATAAAGATGTAGATTATATAGGGGGGCATTATATAGAGATAGATTATATAGGGGGACATTATAAAGATGTAGATTATATAGGGGGGCATTATATAGAGATAGATTATATAGGGGACATTATAAAGATATATATTATATAGGGGGACATTATATAGATATATATTATATAGGGGACATTATAAATATATATATTATATAGGGGGACATTATATAGAGATAGATTATAAAGATGTAGATTATATAGGGGGCATTATATAGAGATAGATTATATAGGGGGACATTATAAAGATGTAGATTATATAGGGGGCATTATATAGAGATAGATTATATAGGGGACATTATAAAGATGTAGATTATATAGGGGGCATTATATAGAGATAGATTATATAGGGGACATTATAAAGATATATATTATATAGGGGGACATTATATAGAGATAGATTATATAGGGGGACATTATAAAGATGTAGATTATATAGGGGGACATTATAAAGATGTAGATTATATAGGGGGACATTATATAGAGATAGATTATATAGGGGGACATTATAAAGATGTCGATTATATAGGGGGACATTATATAGAGATAGATTATATAGGGGGACATTATAAAGAGGTAGATTATAAAGATGTAGATTATATAGGGGGACATTATATAGAGGTAGATTATAAAGATGTAGATTATATAGGGGAACATTATATAGAGATAGATTATAAAGATATAGATTATATAGGGGGACATTATATAGAGATAGATTATATAGGGGGCATTATAAAGATGTAGATTATTTAGGGGGACATTATAAAGAACATCCTGTAGATTTCCTCCTATCAGCCGCCATAAATCTAACAATATAAACTTGATGATGATGACAAAAAGATCAAGAGTTACATTCACTAAACAAGGATATAGGAAAAGAAGAACTGAGCCCAAATTCTGGGCCCCCAGCAGGTGAGGGGCCCAGATGGTGCGGGTTATTACAGAGACATTATAGAGTACATACTCAGCAGCGGCCTCCATGCTTCTCCTGGACCTCCAGCTCCTTACAATGTCCGGAGGCTGAGGAGGATCGAGGAGTTTCCTCTGATCTGAGGGTTTCCTCTGGAGGAGGAGGGGGCGGGGCGGGGGGGGGGGGGCGGGGGGGCGGGACATCTGAGTCACCGACTACTGAATCACATCTGTACAACCATCTCCAGAGAGAATCTCCTCATAGACCACATGATCATCCATAGGGGGCAGTGTTATAGTATATAGGAGCAGTATTATAGTAGTTATATTCCTGTATATAGGAGCAGTATTATAGTAGTTATATTCTTGTATATAGGAGCAGTATTATAGTAGTTATATTCTTGTATATAGGAGCAGTATTATAGTAGTTATATTCTTGTATATAGGAGCAGTATTATAGTAGTTATATTCTTGTATATAGGAGCAGTATTATAGTAATTATATTCTTGTATATAGGAGCAGTATTATAGTAGTTATATTCCTGTATATAGGAGCAGTATTATAGTAGTTATATTCTTGTATATAGGAGCAGTATTATAGTAGTTATATTCTTGTATATAGGAGCAGTATTATAGTAGTTATATTCTTGTATATAGGGGGCAGTATTATAGTAGTTATATTCTTGTATATAGGAGCAGTATTATAGTAATTATATTCTTGTATATAGGAGCAGTATTATAGTAGTTATATTCTTGTATATAGGAGCAGTATTATAGTAGTTATATTCTTGTATATAGGAGCAGTATTATAGTAGTTATATTCTTGTATATAGGAGCAGTATTATAGTAGGTATATTCTTGTATATAGGAGCAGTATTATAGTAGTTATATTCCTGTATATAGGAGCAGTATTATAGTAGGTATATTCTTGTATATAGGAGCAGTATTATAGAAGTTATATTCTTGTATATAGGAGCAGTATTATAGTAGATATATTCTTGTATATAAGAGCAGTATTATAGTAGTTATATTCTTGTATATAGGAGCAGTATTATAGTAGTTATATTCCTGTATATAGGAGCAGTATTATAGTAGGTATATTCTTGTATATAGGAGCAGTATTATAGAAGTTATATTCTTGTATATAGGAGCAGTATTATAGTAGATATATTCTTGTATATAAGAGCAGTATTATAGTAGTTATATTCTTGTGTATAGGAGCAGTATTATAGTAGTTATATTCTTGTATATAGGAGCAGTATTATAGTAGTTATATTCTTGTATATAGGAGGCAGTATTATAGTAATTATATTCTTGTATATAGGAGCAGTATTATAGTAGTTATATTCTTGTATATAGGAGCAGTATTATAGTAGTCATATTCTTGTATATAGGAGCAGTATTATAGTAGTTATATATTCTTGTATATAGGAGCAGTATTATAGTAGTTATATTTGTGTATATAGGAGCAGTATTATAGTAGTTATATTCTTGTATATAGGAGCAGTATTATAGTAGGTATATTCTTGTATATAGGAGCAGTATTATAGAAGTTATATTCTTGTATATAGGAGCAGTATTATAGTAGTTATATTCTTGTATATAGGAGCAGTATTATAGTAGTTATATTCTTGTATATAGGGTCAGTATTATAGTAGTCATATTCTTGTATATAGGAGCAGTATTATAGTAGTTATATATTCTTGTATATAGGAGCAGTATTATAGTAGTTATATTTGTGTATATAGGAGCAGTATTATAGTAGTTATATTCTTGTATATAGGAGCAGTATTATAGTAGTTATATTCTTGTATATAGGAGCAGTATTATAGTAGTTATATTCTTGTATATAGGAGCAGTATTATAGTAGTTATATTCTTGTATATAGGAGGCAGTATTATAGTAGTTATATTCTTGTATATAGGGGGCAGTATTATAGTAGTTATATTCTTGTATATAGGAGCAGTATTATAGTAGGTATATTCTTGTATATAGGAGCAGTATTATAGTAGTTATATTCTTGTATATAGGAGGCAGTATTATAGTAGTTATATTCTTGTATATAGGAGTAGTATTATAGTAGTTATATTCTTGTATATAGGAGCAGTATTATAGTAGTCATATTCTTGTATATAGGGGGCAGTATTATAGTAGTTATATTCTTGTATATAGGAGCAGTATTATAGTAGTTATATATTCTTGTATATAGGAGCAGTATTATAGTAGTTATATTTGTGTATATAGGAGCAGTATTATAGTAGTTATATTCTTGTATATAGGAGCAGTATTATAGTAGGTATATTCTTGTATATAGGAGCAGTATTATAGAAGTTATATTCTTGTATATAGGAGCAGTATTATAGTAGTTATATTCTTGTATATAGGAGCAGTATTATAGTAGTTATATTCTTGTATATAGGGTCAGTATTATAGTAGTCATATTCTTGTATATAGGAGCAGTATTATAGTAGTTATATATTCTTGTATATAGGAGCAGTATTATAGTAGTTATATTTGTGTATATAGGAGCAGTATTATAGTAGTTATATTCTTGTATATAGGAGCAGTATTATAGTAGTTATATTCTTGTATATAGGAGCAGTATTATAGTAGTTATATTCTTGTATATAGGAGCAGTATTATAGTAGTTATATTCTTGTATATAGGAGGCAGTATTATAGTAGTTATATTCTTGTATATAGGGGGCAGTATTATAGTAGTTATATTCTTGTATATAGGAGCAGTATTATAGTAGGTATATTCTTGTATATAGGAGCAGTATTATAGTAGTTATATTCTTGTATATAGGAGGCAGTATTATAGTAGTTATATTCTTGTATATAGGAGTAGTATTATAGTAGTTATATTCTTGTATATAGGAGCAGTATTATAGTAGTCATATTCTTGTATATAGGGGGCAGTATTATAGTAGTTATATTCTTGTATATAGGAGCAGTATTATAGTAGTTATATTCTTGTATATAGGGAGCAGTATTATAGTAGTTATATTCTTGTATATAGGAGCAGTATTATAGTAGGTATATTCTTGTATATAGGAGCAGTATTATAGTAGTTATATTCCTGTATATAGGAGCAGTATTATAGTAGATATATTATTGTATATAGGGGCAGTATTATAGTAGTTATATTCCTGTATATAGGAGCAGTATTATAGTAGATATATTCTTGTATATAGGAGCAGTATTATAGTAGTTATATTCCTGTATATAGGAGCAGTATTATAGTAGATACATTATTGTATATAGGGGCAGTATTATAGTAGTTATATTCCTGTATATAGGAGCAGTATTATAGTAGATATATTCTTGTATATAGGAGCAGTATTATAGTAGTTATATTCTTGTATATAGGGGCAGTATTATAGTAGTTATATTCTTGTATATAGGGGCAGTATTATAGTAGTTATATTCTTGTATATAGGAGCAGTATTATAGTAGGTATATTCTTGTATATAGGAGTAGTATTATAGTAGTTATATTCTTGTATATAGGAGACAGTATTATAGTAGTTATATTCTTGTATATAGGAGCAGTATTATAGTAGTTATATTCTTGTATATAGGAGCAGTATTATAGTAGTTATATTCTTGTATATAGGAGGCAGTATTATAGTAGTTATATTCTTGTATATAGGAGCAGTATTATAGTAGTTATATTCTTGTATATAGGAGCAGTATTATAGTAGTTATATTCTTGTATATAGGAGGCAGTATTATAGTAGTTATATTCTTGTATATAGGGGGCAGTATTATAGTAGTTATATTCTTGTATATAGGAGCAGTATTATAGTAGTTATATTCTTGTATATAGGAGCAGTATTATAGTAGTTATATTCTTGTATATAGGAGCAGTATTATAGTAGTTATATTCTTGTATATAGGAGCAGTATTATAGTAGTTATATTCTTGTATATAGGAGCAGTATTATAGTAGTTATATGCAAAGAGAGAAAAATCGCTGTCAGGATTCGGCAGGCTGGTGGTGGATCCTCTGTGTCAGAGAGGGATTGGCGTGGACCGTACTGGAGGATCGGTTCTAAGGTGCTACTGGTTTTCACCAGAGCCCGCCGCAAAGCGGGATGGTCTTGCTGTGGCGGTAGCAACCAGGTCGTGTCCTCCGGTAGCGGCTCAAACTCACTGACTGCTGAGACAGGCGAAGTACAAAGGAGAAGGCAGGAGCGTTGTCGGACGTAGCAGAGGTCAGGGCAGGCGGCAAGGGTTCACAGGCGAGAGGACAATAGCAACGGGTACGGCAACAGGCAAGGCAATACACAACAGTAAGGAACGCTTTCAAAATGGCACAAGGCACAAAGATCCGGCAAGGGCAGGAAGGGGAAGAACTCTTAAATAGGCAGGGACTTAGTGGGGGAATCAGGAACCAGCGCATCAATTATTGGTGCGCTGGCCCTTTAAATTTACCATAGACGGCACGCGCGCGCCCTGGGGAGCGGGGCCGCGCGAGTCGGGATGCCGAGGACGGAGCAGCAGCGTGCTGGAGTGCAGGTAAGAATGAGGGGGACGCGGCGCGTGAGCGGTGGCCAGCCGCCACGCGAGCCGCGTCCCTGGGACAATAGGACCCGCGCTACCGGTCAGTGTCTCTGACCGGGAGACGCCGGGGACCGGGGGCAACAGAAGCAGGCAGCGGGTGCTCCGATTCGGAGGCGGGGATCGGAGCGCTCGCTGTAACAATCTCTTCTGCACTCACCTGAAGAACGCCGTTCTGTGAGCTGCCTCAATCCATAAGCGGCTGGCCGGAGATCGGGAGAAGTGTAGAAGACTGACCATTTTTTCATTTCCCAACAGAGCATATGGATTGGGCCTTCATCTCATCTTCATGCATCATGTAGGTGGACAACACGCAAGAGATATCACTGGTCAGATACTTCATATCCCTCAAGAACCAAATGATCTTAGCTAAATTTACACTTTCTTAGAATTAGTCACTACTTGACTTTCTCCCCCATTGTGTGAGATCCATAGGAGATTACAGTCACCTCTGTGGATCCTTTCTTATGGTTTTGAAGGAAATCTTTCCCGCCAAAAGTGCTTGGGCCTGAACCTTTGACCCTTGTAACGGTGGTTGCTGGGCAGAATTTCTCTTCCGCCTGGTGACTGGTTCACACTTTGAGCTGGAAGAAGCTGATTGGTTGGAGCCTTTGGCCCTTATGACTGTTGTTGCTGGGCAGAATTTCTCCTCTGCCTGGTGACTGGTGGGTGATTGGTTTAGGGATACCACCTGACCCACCTGTTCTGCTATAAATAGAGCTGGTGCTGGGAGTTGTCTGTCAATGTTACTTTCCTGGGGATTGGTGGACACATGTGTTGCAGTTGACTCAGACCGTACCAGGGAGCGGAGTCTAAGGTGCTGCTTGTTTTCACCAGAGCCCGCCGCAAAGCGGTATGGACTTGCTGCGGCAGGCGACACCCAGGTCGCTACCCCTGGCACGGCTCGGCCACACAGGTGGCTGAGGAGATGTGAGGCACAGGAGGGATAAGACAGCTAATAGTCAGGATAGCAGAAGGTCAGGGTAGGCAGCACAGTAGCATAGTCAGGAAGGTAGTAAATGGTCAGTAGGCAGGCGACAAGGAGCAAGGTCAGGTCACGGAGCAAAGGATCAGATACACAGCAAGGCAATAACAGGAATGCTTTTTCTCAGGCTCAAGGCAACAAAGATCCGGCAGGGAAGTGAGGAGGGTGGAGGATTTTATCAATGAGCCACAAGTGAATTACACTAATGAGCGCACTGGCCGACTGAGAGACCGACTGGGGCTCGCATGCGGGAGCATCCCGCTATGTGAGTCCCAGCCCCGCCGGCACCAGCAGGTAACGGGACCATGTGCTCAGGGCCAGCTTGTGGGGGCGGAGCGCATAATGTAACAACCCATACCCATCCCCTTCACCCCCCCATACCCGTCCCCTTTATCCACATATGCCCCCTCGGATGCTCAAGCTCTTTGTGGTGCATACGCCCTTGGATACAGTGCTGAAGCTGCAGATATTTGTGTATTTTTCCCTAGAACGCGCTGCCTACTTATAAAATAGAAGCATTTTTGCAAATATTCCAGATATCATCCATAACCTAGTATTATGTGGACACAGCGGGATTTCCAGAGGTCGGGATTACTTAGGGAGCACCTCAGGTTAGTAAACCACAGCTGCAGTTTTGTCACAGACACATACACAAAGTTGTTGTCCTAGGATACAGGGGGTCTGGTTCTGTTCTCCTCCTCATAACTTGTCCCCCTCCCCCAGGGTGCTTGTCTAAGCTAAATATAGGCCTTGTCTCTATATATAGCACAGAATAACAGGAAACCATGTATTCCAAATCTTCTCCATACTATATCAACACTCGCAACATCCGGGAGATGACTTTATATAGCAACAAGAGAGGAACCACTATGAGGAGTGGGATGGGGAAAGACACAGGAGAGACATGTCAAGGAAAAAGAGGAGGGACAGAGGAGTCTGGAGGGGAGAAGAGACAGAGGAGAGAAGTGTGAGGAGAGAAGAGACAGAGAAGAGAAGTGTGAGGAGAGAAGAGACAGAGAAGAGAAGTGTGAGGAGAGAAGAGACAGAGGAGAGAAGTGTGATGGGGAAAGACACAGGAGAGACATGTCAAGGAAAAAGAGGAGGGACAGAGGAGTCTGGAGGGGAGAAGAGACAGAGAAGAGAAGTGTGAGGAGAGAAGAGACAGAGAAGTGTGAGGAGAGAAGAGACAGAGAAGTGTGAGGAGAGAAGAGACAGAGAAGAGAAGTGTGAGGAGAGAAGAGACAGAGGAGAGAAGTGTGATGGGGAAAGACACAGGAGAGACATGTCAAGGAAAAAGAGGAGGGACAGAGGAGTCTGGAGGGGAGAAGAGACAGAGGAGAGAAGTGTGAGGAGAGAAGAGACAGAGAAGTGTGAGGAGAGAAGAGACAGAGGAGAGAAGTGTGAGGAGAGAAGAGACAGAGAAGAGAAGTGTGAGGAGAGAAGAGACAGAGAACTGTGAGGAGTCTGGAGGGGAGAAGAGACAGAGGAGAGACATGTCAAGGAGAAAGAGGAGGGACAGAGGAGTCTGGAGGGGAGAAGAGACAGAGAAGAGAAGTGTGAGGAGAGAAGAGACAGAGAAGTGTGAGGAGAGAAGAGACAGAGAAGTGTGAGGAGAGAAGAGACAGAGAAGAGAAGTGTGAGGAGAGAAGAGACAGAGAAGAGAAGTGTGTTTGGGAAAGACACAGGAGAGACATGTCAAGGAAAAAGAGGAGGGACAGAGGAGTCTGGAGGGGAGAAGAGACAGAGGAGAGAAGTGTGAGGAGAGAAGAGACAGAGAAGTGTGAGGAGAGAAGAGACAGAGAAGAGAAGTGTGAGGAGAGAAGAGACAGAGAAGTGTGAGGAGTCTGGAGGGGAGAAGAGACAGAGGAGAGACATGTCAAGGAGAAAGAGGAGGGACAGAGGAGTCTGGAGGGGAGAAGAGACAGAGAAGAGAAGTGTGAGGAGAGAAGAGACAGAGAAGTGTGAGGAGAGAAGAGACAGAGAAGAGAAGTGTGAGGAGAGAAGAGACAGAGAAGTGTGAGGAGAGAAGAGACAGAGAAGAGAAGTGTGAGGAGAGAAGAGACAGAGAAGAGAAGTGTGTTTGGGAAAGACACAGGAGAGACATGTCAAGGAAAAAGAGGAGGGACAGAGGAGTCTGGAGGGGAGAAGAGACAGAGGAGAGAAGTGTGAGGAGAGAAGAGACAGAGAAGAGAAGTGTGAGGAGAGAAGAGACAGAGAAGAGAAGTGTGAGGAGAGAAGAGACAGAGGAGAGAAGTGTGATGGGGAAAGACACAGGAGAGACATGTCAAGGAAAAAGAGGAGGGACAGAGGAGTCTGGAGGGGAGAAGAGACAGAGAAGAGAAGTGTGAGGAGAGAAGAGACAGAGAAGTGTGAGGAGAGAAGAGACAGAGAAGTGTGAGGAGAGAAGAGACAGAGAAGAGAAGTGTGAGGAGAGAAGAGACAGAGGAGAGAAGTGTGATGGGGAAAGACACAGGAGAGACATGTCAAGGAAAAAGAGGAGGGACAGAGGAGTCTGGAGGGGAGAAGAGACAGAGGAGAGAAGTGTGAGGAGAGAAGAGACAGAGAAGTGTGAGGAGAGAAGAGACAGAGGAGAGAAGTGTGAGGAGAGAAGAGACAGAGAAGAGAAGTGTGAGGAGAGAAGAGACAGAGAACTGTGAGGAGTCTGGAGGGGAGAAGAGACAGAGGAGAGACATGTCAAGGAGAAAGAGGAGGGACAGAGGAGTCTGGAGGGGAGAAGAGACAGAGAAGAGAAGTGTGAGGAGAGAAGAGACAGAGAAGTGTGAGGAGAGAAGAGACAGAGAAGTGTGAGGAGAGAAGAGACAGAGAAGAGAAGTGTGAGGAGAGAAGAGACAGAGAAGAGAAGTGTGTTTGGGAAAGACACAGGAGAGACATGTCAAGGAAAAAGAGGAGGGACAGAGGAGTCTGGAGGGGAGAAGAGACAGAGGAGAGAAGTGTGAGGAGAGAAGAGACAGAGAAGTGTGAGGAGAGAAGAGACAGAGAAGAGAAGTGTGAGGAGAGAAGAGACAGAGAAGTGTGAGGAGTCTGGAGGGGAGAAGAGACAGAGGAGAGACATGTCAAGGAGAAAGAGGAGGGACAGAGGAGTCTGGAGGGGAGAAGAGACAGAGAAGAGAAGTGTGAGGAGAGAAGAGACAGAGAAGTGTGAGGAGAGAAGAGACAGAGAAGAGAAGTGTGAGGAGAGAAGAGACAGAGAAGTGTGAGGAGAGAAGAGACAGAGAAGAGAAGTGTGAGGAGAGAAGAGACAGAGAAGAGAAGTGTTTTTGGGAAAGACACAGGAGAGACATGTCAAGGAAAAAGAGGAGGGACAGAGGAGTCTGGAGGGGAGAAGAGACAGAGGAGAGAAGTGTGAGGAGAGAAGAGACAGAGAAGTGTGAGGAGAGAAGAGACAGAGAAGAGAAGTGTGTTTGGGAAAGACACAGGAAAGACACAGGAGAGACATGTCAAGGAAAAAGAGACAAAGGAGAGAAGAATTAAGGGAGGAGCAACAGAGGAGTCCGAAGGAGAGGAGAGACAGAGGAGACATGTAAGGGAAAAAGAGACAGGAGAGAAATCTGAAGCAAAAAGAGACACAGGAGAGACATGTCAGGGAAAAAGAAACCGGGAAGAGAAGTGTGAGGAAAAGAGAGGCAAAAGAGAAAAGTGAGAGGAGAGAAGAGACAGAGGAGAGAAGAATTAAGGGAGAAGAGACTGAGGATTTTGGAGGAGAGAAGAGACTGTGAAGAGAAGTGTTAGGAGAGAAGAGACAAAAGAGTGAAGTGTGAGGAGAGAAAAGACAGAGAAGAGAAGTGTGAGAAGAGAAGACACAGAGGAGTCCGGAGGAGGACAGAGAAGTCTTGAAAAGGGCATAGGAGTCTGAATAGGACTTAGGAGTCTGGAGGAGGGGACAGATGAATCCGGATGAGAACAGAAGTCTGGAGGAGAACAGAGGAGTGTTGAAAAGGGCATGGTCTAAAGAGGACAGAGGAGTTTGGGTAAGACAAGGGAGTCTGAAAAAGGACAGAAGGGTCTAAAGGAGAGCAGTGAAGTCTGGAGGAGGAGGAGTCTAGAGAAGGAGAAAGTTGAGTCTTAAAAGGACAGAGGAGTCTGAAGAACGGCAGAGGAGCCTGGAGGAGGACAGAGGAGTTTGGAGAGGACAGATGAGCTTGGAGAGACAGAGAGATCTGCAGGGGACAGAGTGGTCTGGAAATGAACAGATGGGTATGGAGGGGATCAGATGAGTCTGAAAAAAGGACTTTGGAGTCTTGAGAAAGACAGAAAAGTATAAGGAGAGGTCATAGGAGTCTGGAGGGGATAGAGGGGTCTGGGGGTTGACAGAGTGGTCTGAAAAAAGACATGGTTGTCTGAAAAGGAAAAAGCAGTCTGAATGAGGCAGAGGAGTCTGGAGGAGGACAAAGGAGTCTGGCGGGGGACAGAGAGGTTTGGAGGAGGAGACAGAGGAATCTGGAGTCTTTGGAGGGCAAAGGAGTCAGAAGGAGGATAGAGGAAAAGCACTATGCTAGAGTGGTCTGGAGGATGATAAAGGACATAGAAGTTTGGAGAAAGACAGAGAAGTCTGGAGATAACAGATGAGTTTGCATGAAAACAGTGGAGTCTGGAAGTTTTTTAAAGCATAGAGTAGTCTGAAGGTGGACAGAGGAGTCTGGAAAAGGACAAAGGAGTCTAAAGAAGGTCAGAGGTGTCTGGAGGGTGGCAGAAGAGTCTGGAGATGGACAGATGAGTCTGAAAGAGGACAGAGAAGTCTGGAAAAGGACAAAGGAGTCTAAAGAAGGTCAGAGGTGTCTGGAGGGTGGCAGAAGAGTCTGGAGATGGACAGATGAGTCTGAAAGAGGACAGAGGAGTCTGGAAAAGGACAAAGGAGTCTAAAGAAGGTCAGAGAAGTCTGGAGAAGGACAAAATAAACTGAAAGAACAAAGAGAAGTTTGGAAAGGGACATAAGAGTAAAATAGAGAAGACTAGAAGGGACAATCAAGTCTGGATAAAAGAACAGAGGAACTTTAGGAGTCTGGAGAGGCAGAAGAGTCGGTAGTGGACATAGGAGTTTGGAGAAGGACAGAGGAGTCTGGAGAAAGACAGTGGAGTCTGGAGAAAGACAGAGGAGTCTGGAGGGAAGAGAAGTCTGGAGATGGACAGAGGAGTCTGGAGGTCGACAGATGAGTCTGATAGAGGGCAGAGTAGTGTGGAGAAGGACATAAGAGAAGAATAGAGAAGTCTAGAAGGGACAATTGAGCCTGGATGAAAGAACAGAGGAACTTGAGGAGTCTGGAGGGGCAGAGGAGTCGGTAGGGGACATAGGAGTTTGGAGAAGGACAGAGGAGTCTGGATGGAAGAAAGAAGTCTGGAGATGGATAGGGGAGTCTGGAGAGGACAGACTAGTCTGAAAGGGACAGAGAAGTATGGAGGGGACAGAGGGGTCTGGAGAAGGACAGTGAAGTCTAAAGGGGTCTGGAGGAGGAGACAGAGGGGCCTAGGGGAAAGGACAGAGGGGTCTGATGGACAAAAAAATGGGTCTGGAGGAGGAGACAGAGTAGTTTGGAGGAGGACAGAGGAGTCTGGAGGAGGAAAAATGGGTCTGGAGGAGGAGGACACAGGTGTCAGGCATGTCTTATTCACCTCTCCACACTAATATCAAATACAGGTGAGGCCCATCATACAGGTATATGTTCCGTGATGACATCACAGCTGCCATCATACATAGACTTAGTGGAGACATCCACCATGACAAAACACTGATAGCAGAACTGCTAGACCACCTCCGACACTACTAAATTTAGCTAACACGCAGACCACTGGGCTGAAGACTGGTCGATGTGAAGACACGTTAAAGCCCAGTATCCTTGTGTCACAGTATTATAGTAATAGATATTTAGATCTGATCTGAGTATATGGTGAGCTGAGGCTGCAGTTCTCAAGGGAACACCAAAATCTCAACATTCCCCTCAACGTGTTTCTCTGTAAACATGCATCATCAGGGCGATACATTAAAGGAGTACTGCACAGGATAGGGGAAAAGAAGCTGATCGTGGGGGTTCTGACCACTGGGCCCCCCAACGATCACCTGGACAGGACCCCGGCGCTCTCAGTCAGCAGCGCGTGTCTTCTACCGGTAGACAGCACACGCTCCATTCATTCCTATTGGAGCGCAGATGATGAGCGAGAGCTGTACTCAGGTCTTTTTGGCACTCCCATAGGAATGAATGGAGTGCAGCTGCAGCACGTGCTCCTCACTGAGTGCTGGGGGCCTGTCCCGGTGATTGCGGGGAGCCCCAGCGGTCTGACCCCCTGCGATCAGCTACTTATCCTGTGGATAGGGGATTAGGATAGTGGATAGGGAAGTTTTTTTTCATCGGAGATCTTCTTTAATGCCTCTATATCCTACCACTTGTCTTCATTTTTTTTGTTACTGTTATCTGCTTATAACAATGAGTTATACCCAAAAACACACCTGAACAAATTAAATATACCATATACTGTATTGAGAATATATAGGAATAAAAATACTGAGGGCTACATAAACTTGGCGCATGAATGGAAAAGGGATGAGAATATATTAAAGGGACGTCTGTTATCTAGAAGGCTAATGAAGTGCAGCAATAGATGTAAGCAATGTAACACTTCAATACTAAGGTAATTGCCAAAATATATTGCACATATCCCGGGTGACAAAACACTAGCAGAAAAGTAAAGTGGGTTCTTGTTCCACCTCCCTGAGGAAGCCTTCACGGCGAAACGGCGTTGGGGTCTGACGTGCTGCATTGGGCATGTGCTATGTGACAGGGTTACTGCTCCACCTCATACTGTGGCAAAATCTTTTCTATGCTTCCAAGTAGACTTCAAGTGGGGTTCAGGTTGGTTTCCTTCCCCCACATTTAGGTCTTTCTATTACCTAGTGCGGAGGTGGAACAAGAACCCACTTTACTTTTCTGCTAGTGTTTTGTCACCCGGGATATGTGCAATATATTTTGGCAATTGCCTTAGTATTGAAGTGTTACATTGCTTACATCTATTGCTGCACTTCGTTAGCCTTCTAGATAACAGACGTCCCTTTAATATATTCACATCCCTTTAACATTCATGCGCCAAGTATATGTAGCCCTCAGTATTTTACTGTTTGTTGCTGTCTCTTTTTAAATGTTTTTATTCCTATGTATTCTCAATAAAGTACAGTGACCCCCCCGACCTACAATGGCCCCGACATACCATATATATATATACAGTGACCCCCGACCTACAATGGCCCCGACATACCATATATATATACAGTGACCCCCCCGACCTACGATGGCCCCGACATACCATATATATACAGTGACCCCCCGACCTACAATGGCCCCGACATACCATATATATACAGTGACCCCCCCGACCTACAATGGCCCCGACATACCATATATATATACAGTGACCCCCCCGACCTACAATGGCCCCGACATACCATATATATATACAGTGACCCCCCCGACCTACGATGGCCCCGACATACCATATATATACAGTGACCCCCCCGACCTACGATGGCCCCGACATACCATATATATACAGTGACCCCCCGACCTACAATGGCCCCGACATACCATATATATACAGTGACCCCCCCGACCTACAATGGCCCCGACATACCATATATATATATACAGTGACCCCCCGACCTACAATGGCCCCGACATACCATATATATATACAGTGACCCCGCCGACCTACGATGGCCCCGACATACCATATATATACAGTGACCCCCCGACCTACGATGGCCCCGACATACCATATATATACAGTGACCCCCCCCGACCTACGATGGCCCCGACATACCATATATATATACAGTGACCCCCCGACCTACGATGGCCCCGACATACCATATATATACAGTGACCCCCCCGACCTACAATGGCCCCGACATACCATATATATATACAGTGACCCTCCGACCTACAATGGCCCCGACATACCATATATATATACAGTGACCCCCCCGACCTACAATGACCCCGACATACCATATATATATACAGTGACCCCCCGACCTACAATGGCCCCGACAAACCATATATATATACAGTGACCCCCCCGACCTACGATGGCCCCGACATACCATATATATACAGTGACCCCCCGACCTACAATGGCCCCGACATACCATATATATACAGTGACCCCCCCCGACCTACAATGGCCCCGACATACCATATATATATATACAGTGACCCCCCGACCTACAATGGCCCCGACATACCATATATATATACAGTGACCACGCCGACCTACGATGGCCCCGACATACCATATATATACAGTGACCCCCCCGACCTACAATGGCCCCGACATACCATATATATATACAGTGACCCCCCGACCTACAATGGCCCCGACATACCATATATATATACAGTGACCCCCCCGACCTACAATGGCCCCGACATACCATATATATACAGTGACCCCCCGACCTACAATGGCCCCGACATACCATATATATACAGTGACCCCCCCGACCTACGATGGCCCCGACATACCATATATATACAGTGACCCCCCTGACCTACGATGGCCCCGACATACCATATATATACAGTGACCCCCCGACCTACAATGGCCTCGACATACCATATATATACAGTGACCCCCCGACCTACGATGGCCCCGACATACCATATATATATATATACAGTGACCCCCCGACCTACGATGGCCCCGACATACAATATATATACAGTGATCCCCCGACCTACAATGGCCCCGACATACCATATATATACAGTGACCCCCCGACCTACGATGGCCCCGACATACCATATATATACAGTGACCCCCCCGACCTACAATGGCCCCGACATACCATATATATATACAGTGACCCCGCCGACCTACGATGGCCCCGACATACCATATATATACAGTGACCCCCCCGACCTACAATGGCCCCGACATACCATATATATATACAGTGACCCCCCGACCTACAATGGCCCCGACATACCATATATATATACAGTGACCCCCCCGACCTACGATGGCCCCGACATACCATATATATACAGTGACCCCCCGACCTACAATGGCCCCGACATACCATATATATACAGTGACCCCCCCGACCTACGATGGCCCCGACATACCATATATATACAGTGACCCCCCTGACCTACGATGGCCCCAACATACCATATATATACAGTGACCCCCCGACCTACGATGGCCCCGACATACCATATATATACAGTGACCCCCCGACCTACGATGGCCCCGACATACCATATATATATATATACAGTGACCCCTCGACCTACAATGGCCCCGACATACCATATATGTACAATGACCCCCCTGACCTACGATGGCCCCGACATACCATATATATACAGTGACCCCCGACCTACGATGGCCCCGACATACCATATATATACAGTGACCCCCGACCTACAATGGCCCCGATATACCATATATATACAGTGACCCCCCGACCTACGATGGCCCCGACATACCATATATATACAGTGACCCCCCGACCTACGATGGCCCCGACATACCATATATACACAGTGACCCCCGACCTACGATGGCCCCGACATACCATATATATACAGTGACCCCCCCCGACCTACGATAGCCCCGACATACCATATATATACAGTGACCCCCGACCTACGATGGCCCCGACATACCATATATATATAGTGACCCCCGACCTACGATGGCCCCGACATACCATATATATACAGTGACCCCCGACCTACGATGGCCCCAACATCCGATCATTTCAGCATACGATGCTTTTGTATGTCGGGGCCATCACATAAACGGCTATCCCTCAGCCCAGACTGCTTCAGCTGCCCCCTGATAGCCGTTTACGGTGCCCCGTGTGCTCTGCTGACGATCACTTACCTGTCCTCGGGGCTCCGGAGTGTCCTCTTCGGGATCCCCTGCATCCCCTGCAGCGCTCTCCATCATTGTCATCACGTCGCTGCACACGCCGTCCCGTCATCCAATAGGAGCGACGTGATGGCGGCGACGGAGAGCGAGGATGCCGGGGAAGCAGAGGCCTTGCCGGAGCGTCGGGGACACCTCAGGGACGCGTCGACAGCGATGGAAGGCGACATCCAGGGCCGCGGGGACGAGCGGTGACGGTCCGGAGCGGCGGGGACAGGTGAGTATAACTTCCTATACCGGTGGTCTTCAACCTGCGGACCTCCAGATGTTGCCGTTGGCTG
The DNA here is from genome assembly GCF_029499605.1 of Hyla sarda. Lineage (NCBI taxonomy): Eukaryota > Metazoa > Chordata > Amphibia > Anura > Hylidae > Hyla > Hyla sarda. The sequence continues at coordinate 138,676 of NW_026610855.1, forward strand.
TCCGGGCATGCTGGGTGTTGTAGTTTTGCAACATCTGGATGTCCGCAGGTTGTAGACCACTATCCTATACTTTACATTGCACGGATCCCTCAACATGCGATGGTTTCAACAACCGATGGCCCATTTGGAGCGGATTCCCATTGTATGTTGAGGGACCTCTGTATTTTAATTTCCACTATATATAATTTGTTCTGGAGTGTTTTTGGGGTATAGCTGATTATTAGTGACAGACCAGGGTGTCATTTATTATTTAATAGTGCCCCTTGTCTTTTGGACTATATTTCTTATAACAATGGTTATATTTTTGGGGCAGAAGATACATTAAATAGAGATTGGGTTTTTTTCCCCTTCTTTCGATCCAGGGTTTTTTGGGTTTACTGAGGAATTCTGCTCCTGGCACAAGTTTATGTAGCGTATTGTGCGGATAATAAGGGGTCTCCTCACCTCTCTTACAGGGGGCCCTATGTGAATGGGAGTCATCAGCATTGTCCATTGGTCTCTCTGTCTATCACCCTGCTCACTCCTGCTCCCCGCTGAACGCTTTTGGGGTGTCTCCTACAAAGTGTAAGCGCACAACCTAACTTTATTACAGTGAGATCACGTTAAAGGGGTACTCCGGTGGAATTTTTTTTTTTTTTTAATCAACTGGTGCCAAAATGTTAAACAGATTTGTAAATTACTTCTATTAAAAAATCGTAATCCTTCCAGTATGTATTAGCTGCTGAAATTTTTGTTTTGGATTTCTTTTCTGTCTGGCCACAGTGCTCCCTGCTGACACCTCTGTCCATTTTAGGAACTGTTCAGAGCAGGAGAGATTTGCTATGGGGATTTTCTCCTGCACCACACAGTTCCTGACATGGACAGAGGTGTCAGCAGAGAGCACTGTGGAAAGTCAGAAAAGAAATCCAAAAAGAAAAGAATTTCCTCTATAGTACACAGAGGCTTATAAGTAGAGATGAACGAACTTACAGTAAATTCAATTCGTCACGAACTTCTCGGCTCGGCAGTTGTTAATTTAATCCTGCATAAATTAGTTCAGCTTTCAGGTGCTCTGGTGGCTGGAGACTCTTTCCTAGGACTGTATCCATCTTTTCCAGCAACCGCCGAGCCGAGAAGTTTGTGACGAATCGAATTTACTGTAAGTTCGCCCATCTCTACTGGAAGGATTTCAATAGAAGTCATTTACAAATCTGTTTAACTTTCTGGCACCAGTTGATTTAAAAAACAAAAGTTTTCCACCGGAGGACCCCTTTAAGACGAATGCAAAACTAAACATTATTAGGAGAACAAATGGCTTAATAAAAATTGACACAAAAAAATGTGAAAAAACCTTCACAGTGTCCTGTCATCCCTCCCCGTCCGCACAGATAATAGATAAACATCATGTGGGGGTCTACATTACCTTCTCTATGTGCAGAAAGTTTCCGAGTCTATAGACCCTCACAGCATCCCCCGCCGACCACAGCGTCTTCTGAGGTGACTGGTGCTGAGGACAAGAAGAAGACAATTCATCATTCACTAGAGGAAGTCATCAATGGCCTCATTGTAGAAGAGCCGGAGCATTGTGTCAGCGCAGGATTGTACGAATGATTGTGAATGACCCCCCCAACCCAGGGGCCGAATCCAGTACCTGACACCAGAAAATCTGCAACAGTCATCAGCCATAAGGAACATCAGGAGGCAATCACTAAAGGCTATAGACAAAGGACCAGTCTAATGTATATTATATATATATTATATACAGTATATACCAGCATGGTCCATATCACTATATACAGGAGATATATAACTTATACCAGCTGTACATATATATTATATACAGTATATACCAGCATGGTCCATATCACTATATACAGGAGATATATAACTTATACCAGCTGTACATATATATTATATACAGTATATACCAGGTTATACCAGCATGGTCCATATCACTATATACAGGAGATATATAACTTATACCAGCTGTACATATATATTATATACAGTATATACCAGGTTATACCAGCATGGTCCATATCAATATATACAGGAGATATATAACTTATACCAGCTGTACATATATATTATATACAGTATATACCAGGTTATACCAGCATGGTCCATATCACTATATACAGGAGATATATAACTTATACCAGCTGTACATATATATTATATACAGTATATACCCAGGTTATACCAGCATGGACCATATCACTATATACAGGAGATATATAACTTATACCAGCTGTACATATATATTATATACAGTATATACCAGGTTATACCAGCATGGTCCATATCACTATGTACAGGAGATATATAACTTATACCAGCTGTACATATATATTATATACAGTATATACCCAGGTTATACCAGCATGGTCCATATCACTATATACAGGAGATATATAACTTATACCAGCTGTACATATATATTATATACAGTATATACCAGGTTATACCAGCATGGTCCATATCAATATATACAGGAGATATATAACTTATACCAGCTGTACATATATATTATATACAGTATATACCCAGGTTATACCAGCATGGTCCATATCACTATATACAGGAGATATATAACTTATACCAGATGTACATATATATTATATACAGTATATACCAGGTTATACCAGCATGGTCCATATCACTATATACAGGAGATATATAACTTATACCAGCTGTACATATATATTATATACAGTATATACCAGGTTATAACAGCATGGTCCATATCACTATATACAGGAGATATATAACTTATACCAGCTGTACATATATATTATATACAGTATATACCCAGGTTATACCAGCATGGTCCATATCGCTATATACAGGAGATATATAACTTATACCAGCTGTACATATATATATTATATACAGTATATACCAGGTTATACCAGCATGGTCCATATCACTATATACAGGAGATATATAACTTATACCAGCTGTACATATATATTATATACAGTATATACCCAGGTTATACCAGCATGGTCCATATCACTATATACAGGAGATATATAACTTATACCAGCTGTACATATATATTATATACAGTATATACCAGGTTATACCAGCATGGTCCATATCACTATATACAGGAGATATATAACTTATACCAGCTGTACATATATATTATATACAGTATATACCCAGGTTATACCAGCATGGTCCATATCACTATATACAGGAGATATATAACTTATACCAGCTGTACATATATATTATATACAGTATATACCAGGTTATACCAGCATGGTCCATATCAATATATACAGGAGATATATAACTTATACCAGCTGTACATATATATATTATATACAGTATACACCAGGTTATACCAGCATGGTCCATATCACTATATACAGGAGATATATAACTTATACCAGCTGTACATATATATTATATACAGTATATACCCAGGTTATACCAGCATGGTCCATATCACTATATACAGGAGATATATAACTTATACCAGCTGTACATATATATTATATACAGTATATACCAGGTTATACCAGCATGGTCCATATCACTATATATAGGAGATATATAACTTATACCAGCTGTACATATATATTATATACAGTATATACCAGGTTATACCAGCATGGTCCATATCGCTATATACAGGAGATATATAACTTATACCAGCTGTACATATATATATTATATACAGTATATACCAGGTTATACCAGCATGGTCCATATCACTATATACAGGATATATATAACTTATACCAGCTGTACATATATATTATATACAGTATATACCAGGTTATACCAGCATGGTCCATATCACTATATACAGGAGATATATAACTTATACCAGCTGTACATATATATATTATATACAGCATATACCAGGTTATACCAGCATGGTCCATATCACTATATACAGGATATATATAACTTATACCAGCTGTACATATTTATTATATACAGTATATACCCAGGTTATACCAGCATGGTCCATATCACTATATACAGGAGATATATAACTTATACCAGCTGTACATATTTATTATATACAGTATATGCCCAGGTTATACCAGCATGGTCCATATCACTATATACAGGAGATATATAACTTATACCAGCTGTACATATATATTATATACAGTATATACCAGGTTATACCAGCATGGTCCATATCACTATATACAGGAGATATATAACTTATACCAGCTGTACATATTTATTATATACAGTATATACCAGGTTATACCAGCATGGTCCATATCACTATATACAGGAGATATATAACTTATACCAGCTGTACATATATATTATATACAGTATATACCAGGTTATACCAGCATGGTCCATATCACTATATACTGGAGATATATAACTTATACCAGCTGTACATATATATTATATACAGTATATACCAGGTTATACCAGCATGGTCCATATCACTATATACAGGAGATATATAACTTATACCAGCTGTACATATATATTATATACAGTATATACCAGGTTATACCAGCATGGTTCATATCACTATATACAGGAGATATATAACTTATACCAGCTGTACATATATATTATATACAGTATATATACCAGGTTATACCAGCATGGTCCATATCACTATATACAGGATATATATATAACTTATACCAGCTGTGCATATATATTATATACAGTATATACCAGATATACCAGCATGGTCCATATCACTATATACAGGAGATATATAACTTATACCAGCTGTACATATATATTATATACAGTATATACCAGGTTATACCAGCATGGTCCATATCACTATATACAGGAGATATATAACTTATACCAGCTGTACATATATATTATATACAGTATATACCCAGGTTATACCAGCATGGTCCATATCACTATATACAGGAGATATATAACTTATACCAGCTGTACATATATATTATATACAGTATATACCCAAGTTATACCAGCATGGTCCATATCACTATATACAGGAGATATATAACTTATACCAGCTGTACATATATATTATATACAGTATATACCAGGTTATACCAGCATGGTCCATATCACTATATACAGGAGATATATAACTTATACCAGCTGTACATATATATTATATACAGTATATACCAGGTTATACCAGCATGGTCCATATCACTATATACAGGAGATATATAACTTATACCAGCTGTACATATATATTATATACAGTATATACCAGGTTATACCAGCATGGTCCATATCACTATATACAGGAGATATATAACTTATACCAGCTGTACATATATATTATATACAGTATATACCAGGTTATACCAGCATGGTCCATATGACTATATACAGTATATATAATTTATACCAGCTGTACATATATATTATATACAGTATATACCAGGTTATGCCAGCATAATCCATATCACTATATACAGGAGATATATAACTTATACCAGCTGTACATATATATTATATACAGTATATACCAGGTTATACCAGCATGGTCCATATCACTATATACAGGAGATATATAACTTGTACCAGCTGTACATATATATTATATACAGTATATACCAGCATGGTCCATATCACTATATACAGGAGATATATAACTTATACCAGCTGTACATATATATTATATACAGTATATACCCAGGTTATACCAGCATGGTCCATATCACTATATACAGGAGATATATAACTTATACCAGCTGTACATATATATTATATACAGTATATACCAGGTTATACCAGCATGGTCCATATCACTATATACAGTATATATAACTTATACCAGCTGTACATATATATTATATACAGTATATACCAGGTTATACCAGCATGGTCCATATCACTATATACAGTATATATAACTTATACCAGCTGTACATATATATTATATACAGTATATACCCAGGTTATACCAGCATGGTCCATATCACTATATACAGGAGATATATAACTTATACCAGCTGTACAGATATATTATATACAGTATATACCAGGTTATACCAGCATGGTCCATATCGCTATATACAGGAGATATATAACTTATACCAGCTGTACATATGTATAAAGCCTGATGGGCTGTATTTGTGCGAGGGGCGGAAGTAATTATCGCTCCCTGCACTTCCAGGTGGGGCTCATTGGGAACAGGTGGGGGCGTGTGTATATAACTTCCCCCTCTCCTACAGGGGCGGAGCACGTGTCGTTTGTGGAACCCTCCCAACCCTCCCTTATCTTATTCCTTCACTATAGTGCATGCCCTCTATAGGCGTGCCCTCATTGCGCGGTTATGGCACAACTCAGACCGGTATGCTAGGGTAAGATCTTGTATAGGTATGTAGGCAATCTTTCCTGTCACTAGTACACGTATGGAGCCCCAATCACAAATATTATATACAGTATATACCAGATTATACCAGCATGGTCCATATCACTATATACAGGAGATATATAACTTATACCAGCTGTACATATATATATTTATTATATACAGTATATACCAGATTATACCAGCATGGTCCATATCACTATATACAGGAGATATATAACTTATACCAGCTGTACATATATATTATATACAGTATATACCAGGTTATACCAGCATGGTCCATAGCACTATATACAGGAGATATATAACTTATACCAGCTGTACATATATATTATATACAGTATATACCAGGTTATACCAGCATGGTCCATATCACTATATACAGGAGATATATAACTTATACCAGCTGTACATATATATTATATACAGTATATACCAGGTTATACGAGCATGGTCCATATCACTATATACAGGAGATATATAACTTATACCAGCTGTACAGATATATTATATACAGTATATACTAGGTTATACCAGCATGGTCCATATCACTATATACAGGAGATATATAACTTATACCAGCTGTACATATATATTATATACAGTATATACCAGGTTATACCAGCATGGTCCATATCACTATATACAGGAGATATATAACTTATACCAGCTGTACATATATATTTTATACAGTATATACCAGGTTATACCAGCATGGTCCATATCACTATATACAGGAGATATATAACTTATACCAGCTGTACATATATATTATATACAGTATATACCCAGGTTATACCAGCATGGTCCATATCACTATATACAGGAGATATATAACTTATACCAGCTGTACATATATATTATATACAGTATATACCAGGTTATACCAGTATGGTCCATATCACTATATACAGTATATATAACTTATACCAGCTGTACATATATATTATATACAGTATATACCCAGGTTATACCAGCATGGTCCATATCACTATATACAGGAGATATATAACTTATACCAGCTGTACATATATATTATATACAGTATATACCCAGGATATACCAGCATGGTCCATATCACTATATACAGGAGATATATAACTTATACCAGCTGTACATATATATTTTATACAGTATATACCAGGTTATACCAGCATGGTCCATATCACTATATACAGGAGATATATAACTTATACCAGCTGTACAGATATATTATATACAGTATATACCAGGTTATACCAGTATGGTCCATATCACTATATACAGTATATATAACTTATACCAGCTGTACATATATATTATATACAGTATATACCCAGGTTATACCAGCATGGTCCATATCACTATATACAGGAGATATATAACTTATACCAGCTGTACATATATATTATATACAGTATATACCCAGGTTATACCAGCATGGTCCATATCACTATATACAGGAGATATATAACTTATACCAGCTGTACAGATATATTATATACAGTATATACCAGGTTATACCAGCATGGTCCATATCACTATATACAGGAGATATATAACTTATACCAGCTGTACATATATATTATATACAGTATATACCCAGGTTATACCAGCATGGTCCATATCACTATATACAGGAGATATATAACTTATACCAGCTGTACATATATATTATATACAGTATATACCAGGTTATACCAGCATGGTCCATATCACTATATACAGGAGATATATAACTTATACCAGCTGTACATATATATTATATACAGTATATACCAGGTTATACCAGCATGGTCCATATCACTATATACAGGAGATATATAACTTATACCAGCTGTGCATATATATTATATACAGTATATACCAGGTTATACCAGCATGGTCCATATCACTATATACAGGAGATATATAACTTATACCAGCTGTACATATATATTATATACAGTATATACCAGGTTATACCAGCATGGTCCATATCACTATATACAGGAGATATATATAACTTATACCAGCTGTACATATATATTATATACAGTATATACCAGGTTATACCAGCATGGGCCATATCACTATATACAGGAGATATATAACTTATACCAGCTGTACATATATATTATATACAGTATATACCAGGTTATACCAGCATGGTCCATATCACTATATACAGGAGATATATAACTTATACCAGCTGTACAGATATATTATATACAGTATATACCAGGTTATACCAGCATGGTCCATATCGCTATATACAGGAGATATATAACTTATACCAGCTGTACATATATATTATATACAGTATATACCCAGGTTATACCAGCACGGTCCATATCACTATATACAGGAGATATATAACTTATACCAGCTGTACATATATATTATATACAGTATATACCAGGTCATACCAGCATGGTCCATATCACTATATACAGGAGATATATAACTTACACCAGCTGTACATATATATTATATACAGTATATACCAGCTGTACAGATATATTATATACAGTATATAATAGGTTATACCAGCATGGTCCATATCACTATATACAGGAGATATATAACTTATACCAGCTGTACAGATATATTATATACAGTATATACCAGGTTATACCAGCATGGTCCATATCACTATATACAGGAGATATATAACTTATACCAGCTGTACATATATATTATATACAGTATATACCCAGGTTATACCAGCATGGTCCATATCACTATATACAGGAGATATATAACTTATACCAGCTGTACATATATATTATATACAGTATATACCAGGTTATACCAGCATGGTCCATATCACTATATACAGGAGATATATAACTTATACCAGCTGTACATATATATTATATACAGTATATACCAGGTTATACCAGCATGGTCCATATCACTATATACAGGAGATATATAACTTATACCAGCTGTACATATATATTATATACAGTATATACCAGGTTATACCAGCATGGGCCATATCACTATATACAGGAGATATATAACTTATACCAGCTGTACATATATATTATATACAGTATATACCAGGTTATACCAGCATGGTCCATATCACTATATACAGGAGATATATAACTTATACCAGCTGTACAGATATATTATATACAGTATATACCAGGTTATACCAGCATGGTCCATATCGCTATATACAGGAGATATATAACTTATACCAGCTGTACATATATATTATATACAGTATATACCCAGGTTATACCAGCACGGTCCATATCACTATATACAGGAGATATATAACTTATACCAGCTGTACATATATATTATATACAGTATATACCAGGTCATACCAGCATGGTCCATATCACTATATACAGGAGATATATAACTTACACCAGCTGTACATATATATTATATACAGTATATACCAGCTGTACAGATATATTATATACAGTATATAATAGGTTATACCAGTATGGTCCATATCACTATATACAGGAGATATATAACTTACACCAGCTGTACATATATATTATATACAGTATATACCAGCTGTACAGATATATTATATACAGTATATAATAGGTTATACCAGTATGGTCCATATCACTATATACAGGAGATTCTTGGGTTATAGCTGGTTACATCTGATCGGCCCCCAGGACCTCTACAGGATTGCATTCTGGGACTTTTTGTTCTCTTACATTGATTTCGGTCCCAGGATGTGGTTGCTCAATTCTCCATGTGAATGTTGGGGTCGAGTATGAGCCACAATTAGTGTTTGGGGTCAGTAAACAACTATTTATATCGGGGGGGGGGGGGGGGGCACATACTTTCATCTCATCTTTTCTTACATTTTGCTCATTACCAGTTACTTGGAATAAATCTTCAGAATCTTGAGAAAATCTTTGCAGCCACATTAATATGACGGAGAGAAGTCCCTGGTGACCGGGGTCAATGAGCGCTGCCCTCCGCTCAGTGATTAATGGGATGAGCCGGGCCCCTATGGGAAACTGCATGTCCTGGACACCGGGACAAAGTTCTCATGATGGGGCCCATCCCCGGAACATGATGGAAGAAGCGGGGTGAGGTTAAAAAAAAGTTAGGTTGGTGTGGATAAGGAAATGTGGATAGAGGTGGGAAAGGGATGTGAATGGAAGTGTAAATGGAAGATTGTATGGAGGTGTGGATAAAGAATGGAAGGAAATATGGATGGAGGTGGGAAAGGGATGTGGATGGGAGTATGAATGGAAAATTATATGGAGGTGTGGAAGAAGGTATGGATGGACTTATGGATGGAGGTATGGATGGACTTATGGATGGAGATGTGGAAGGTATGGATGGACTTATGGATGGAGGTGTGGAAGAAGGTATGGACGTAGGTATGGATGGACTTATGGATGGAGGTTTGGAAGGTATGGATGGAGGTGGAAGGTATGGATGGACTTATGGATGGAGGTGTGGAGGAAGGTATGGATGTAGGTATGGATGGACTTATGGATGGAGGTTTGGAAGGTATGGATGGAGGTGGAAGGTATGGATGGACTTATGGATAGAGGTGTGGAAGAAGGTATGGATGGACTTATGGATGGAGGTATGGATGGACTTATGGATGTAGGTGTAGATGGAGGTATGGATGGACAAATGGATGGAGATGGAAGAAGGTATAGATGTAGGTGTGGAAGAAGGTATGGATGGACTTACGGATGTAGGTGTGGATGGAGGTATGTACTGACTTATGGATGGAGGTATGGATGGACTTATGGATGGCGGTGTGGAAGGTATGGATGGCGGTGTGGGAGGTATAGATGGACTAATGGATGGAGGTGGAAAAAAGGTATGGATGGACATGGAGGCATGAATGGAAAGATGGATGGAGTAGTTGGTGGAGGTATAAATATAGGAATGGATGGAGGGTAGAGGTATGGATATAGGAATGGATGGAGGGATATATGGAGGGTAGAGGTATGGATATAGGAATGGATGGCAGGAATGTGCAGCTTAAGGAAAATGGTTTTGTGAGATGTCTCCCAGGTGCTACTGCTAGAAGAGATAGAAGATGTATTCTTAATATTGTTAAGCAAGTAAAGCAGGAAGGGGATGTGGATGTTTTTGTCCATCTAGGGACAAATGACCTGGCTTGCAATGAAGTTTCAGAGGTGAAGGAATCATTTATCACACTTGGTAATGATGTACAGGATTTTGCATCCACTGTTTCATTTTCTGAAGTTCTGCCTGTGCTTAACGTGAAGAATGATAGGCAGAGGAGCATTGAGGGGTTCAACTTATGGCTTAGTAAATGGTGTCAAGAGCAAGGATTTGGCTTTGTGTCTCATGATAGCTCTACCTGGAATAGAAAGGAACTGTACAAAAAAGAAAAGATGGCTTGCATCTTTCTCTCAAAGGAACAAATTTACTAAGTGAACAATTCCAAGAATTTGCTAAGGAGTATTTAAACTAGTAAGGGGGGGGGGGGGACAAAGGGTGAAAATCCATGAGTCCAATTGCCCCCCGAAACAATGCCAGAACATGTCAGTAGCCCAGAGGTTAAGAAATGACAAGCTCAAAGTCCTGTCTACAAATGCCCGCAGTTTAGGTAATAAAACCAATTAACTCTAGTCAATAATGGCATCTGATAATGTAGATTTAGTGGCTGTTACTGAGGCATGGTTTAATGAAAGTAATGAGTGGGACATAACCATACCAGGGTCCTCTTTATACAGAAGAGACAGAGAAGGCAAGAAATGAGGAGGAGGGGCCCTATATGTGAAAGATAGCATAAAATCTAACCTAATACAAGTTATTTAGGCCAACATAGAGTCAGTTTGGGTTACGTTGCAGTTTGGTAATCATGCAGTATTTCGTGTAGGTGTGATATATAGACCACCTGGCCAAGTTAAAGAATTTGATGATCTACTAGTTGAAGAAATATCTAAAATGACAATGAAAGGAGAAGTTATCATTATAGGAGACTTCAATCTCCTGGAGATAAACTGGAAAACCAAAATAGGAAGTTCTGCCAGGAGTACAGATATTCTAAATTCCCTACTGGGATCATCTCTACAACAAGTGGTTGGGGTGCCAACACGGAAGGAGGCCATTTTGGATTTGGTATTCACAAATGGGGATTTTGTGCATGATGCTATTGTAGGCGAAAGCTTGGGATCTAGTGATCAAAGGTCAGTGTGGGATCTAGTGATCAAAGGTCAGTGTGGGATCTAGTGATCAAAGGTCAGTGTGGGATCTAGTGATCAAAGGTCAGTGTGGGATCTAGTGCTCACCATTCAGTGTGGGATCTAGTGTTCACCATTCAGTGTGGTTTAATATAAGAATAGTGAAGGAGTCACACCACACAGAAACAAAAGTTTAAGATTTTAGAAAAACAGACTTTTCCAAAATGAGATTAGTCATAAATGAGTCCCTATCAGACTGGAATGGATTACATGGAGTCCAGGATAAATGGGACTACTTAAAAGACGCATTCTTGAAGGCCACAGAAAATTGCATTAGACTTGTCAGTAAAAGCAGAAAAAGGAAGAGACCACTGTGGTACTCAGCAGAAGTGGCCAAAATCATAAAAAACAAAAAAACTAGCATTTAATAATTATACAACAACCCAGAGCAATGAAGATGGGAAATCTACAAGACTAGGCAGAAAGAGGCCAAGCAAGTTATAAGAACTTCTAAAGTGCAGGCAGAAGAAAAACTAGCTCAGTCTGTGAAAAAAGGGGATAAGACATTCTTCAGATATATAAGTGAAAAAAGGAAAATAAAACAAGGAATAACTAATTTAAAAACAAAGGAAGGAAGGTATGTAGAAGAGAATAAGGGGCGAGCCGACTGCCTTAATGATGACTTCTTTTCAGTTTTTACAGAAGAGAAAGAAGGAAAAGAACCTCAATTAGAGAGGAAAACTAAGGAATCATGTGATGCATGTGTCTTTACAGAGGAAGAGGTTCTGAGTCAGCTGTCTAAAGTGAAGACAAATAAGTCACAGGGGCCTGATGGGATACATCCAAAATTATTAAAAGAGCTTAGTGGTGAGCAAGCAAAACCGTTACCAGATTTATTTAACCAATCAATGGTAACAGGAGTCGTCCCGGAAGATTGGAAATTAGCAAATGTTGTGCCCATTCACAAGAAAGGTAGTAAGGAGGGATCAGGTGACTATAGGCCAGTAAGTCTGACATCAATAGTGGGGAATTAATGGAAACCCTACTAAAGGAGAGGATTGTGGAACATCTAAAATCCCATGGATTGCAAGATGAAAAACAACATGGGTTTACTTCAGGGAGATCATGTGACTAATCTTATTGATTTTTTTTGACTGGGTGACTAAAATAATAGATGGGGGAGGGGCAGTAGACATCGCATATCTAGATTTTAGTAAGGCTTTTGACACTGTCCACGTAGGAGACTCATCAATAAACTGCAGTCATTGAGCTTGGACTCCATATTGTTGAGTGGATTAGGCAGTGGCTGAGTGACAGACAACAGAGGGTTGTAGTCAATGGAGAATATTCAGAGCGCGGTCTTGTTACCAGTGGGGACCTCAGGGATCTGTACTGGGACCAGTATTGTGTAACATCTTCATTAATCATATTACAGAAGGTCTCGATGGTTTTGGTCTTTTTGCTGATGACACAAAGATATGTAACAGGGTTGATGTTCCTGGAGGATCCGACAAATGGAAAAGTATTTATGAAAACTAGAAGAATGGTCAGAACTCTGGACACTGACATTTAATGTGGATAAGTGCAAGATAATGCCCCTGGGGGGGTAAAAACCCTCGGGCAGAATATAGAACATGTGACACAGTCCTGGCCTCAGTATCTGAGGAAAGGGATTTAGGAGTAATTATTTCAGAAGACTTAAAGGTAGGAAGACAATGTAATAGAGCAGCAGGAAACGCTAGCAGAATGCTTGGATGTATAGGGAGAGGTATAAGCAGTAGAAAGAGAGAAGTGCTCATGGGTGTATAGGGAGAGGTATAAGTAGTAGAGAGAAGTGCTCATGGTTTATAGGGAGAGGTATAAGCAGTAGAGAGAAGTGTTCATGGGTGTATAGGGAGAGGTATAAGCAGTAGAGAGAAGTGCTCATGCCGCTGTACAGGACACTGGTGAGACCTCACTTGGAGTATTGTGTGCAGTACTGGAGACCGTATCTCCAGAAGGATATATATTCTAGAGAGAGTTCAGAGAAGATACTAAACTAGTACATGGATGATAAAACTTACCAGGAAAGGTTAAAGGACCTTAACATGTATAGAAGAAAGAAGAGACTGAGGGATATGATAGAGACTTTATATACATAAAGGGAATCATCACGGTAAAGGAGGAGAAGATATATATAGGAGAAGAAAAACTACCACAAGAGGACATAGTTATAAATTAGAGGATATAGTGTTATATAGAGGACATAGTTATAAATTAGAGGGGGAAGGTTTCTGCAGTAATATCAGGAAGTATTACTTTACTGAGAGAGTAGTGGATGCATGGAATAGCCTTCCTGCAGAAGTGGTCGCTGCAAATACAGTTAAGGAGTTTAAACATGGGATAAGCATAAGGCTATCCTTCATATAAGATAGGCCCATTGACTATTTATAGGATTCAGATTATTGGGCAGACTAGATGGACCAAATGGTTATCTGCTGACACAGTCTATGTTTCTATGATATATGGAGGGATATATGGAGGGTAGAGGTATGGATATAGGAATGGATGGAGGGATATATGGAGGGTAGAGGTGATGGATATAGGAATGGATGGAGGGATATATGGAGGGTAGAGGTATGGATATAGGAATGGTGGGATATATGGAGGGTAGAGGTATGGATATAGGAATGGATGGAGGGATATATGGAGGGTAGAGGTATGGATATAGGAATGGATGGCAGGATATGTGGAGGGTAGAGGTATGGATATAGGAATGGATGGCGGGATATATGGAGGGTAGAGGTATGGATATAGGAATGGATGGAGGGATATATGGAGGGTAGAGGTACGGATATAGGAATGGAGGGAGGGATATATGGAGGGTAGAGGTATGGATATAGGAATGGATGGAGGGATATATGGAGGATAGAGGTATGGATATAGGAATGGGTGGAGGGATATATGGAGGGTAGAGGTATGGATATAGGAATGGATGGCAGGATATGTGGAGGGTAGAGGTATGGATATAGGAATGGATGGCGGGATATATGGAGGGTAGAGGTATGGATATAGGAATGGATGGAGGGATATATGGAGGGTAGAGGTACGGATATAGGAATGGAGGGAGGGATATATGGAGGGTAGAGGTATGGATATAGGAATGGATGGAGGGATATATGGAGGATAGAGGTATGGCTATAGGAATGGATGGAGGGATATATGGAGGGTAGAGGTATGGATATAGGAATGGATGGAGGGATATATGGAGGGTAGAGGTATGGATATAGGAATGGATGGAGGGATATATGGAGGGTAGAGGTATGGATATAGGAATGGATGGAGGGATATATGGAGGGTAGAGGTTTGGATATAGGAATGGATGGAGGGATATATGGAGGGTAGAGGTATGGATAAAGGAATGGATGGAGGGATATATGGAGGGTAGATGTATGGATATAGAAATGGCGGGATATATGGAGGGTAGAGGTATGGATATAGGAATGGCGGGATATATGGAGGGTAGAGGTATGGATATAGGAATGGCAGGATATATGGAGGGTAGAGGTAAGGATATAGGATTGGATGGAGGGATATATGGAGGGTAGAGGTATGGATATAGGAATGGCGGGATATATGGAGGGTAGAGGTATGGATATAGGAATGGCGGGATATATGGAGGGTAGAGGTATGGATATAGGAATGGCGGGATATATGGAGGGTAGAGGTATGGAAATAGGAATGGCGGGATATATGGAGGGTAGAGGTATGGATATAGGAATGGCGGGATATATGGAGGGTAGAGGTATGGATATAGGAATGGATGGAGGGATATATGGAGGGTAGAGGTATAGATATAGGAATGGAGGGAGGGATATATGGAGGGTAGAGGTATGGATATAGGAATGGAGGGATATATGGAGAGTAGAGGTATGGATATAGGAATGGATGGAGGGATATATGGAGGGTAGAGGTATGGATATAGGAATGGATGGAGGGATATATGGAGGGTAGAGGTATAGATATAGGAATTGAGGGAGGGATATATGGAGGGTAGAGGTATGGATATAGGAATGGAGGGATATATGGAGAGTAGAGGTATGGATATAGGAATGGAGGGATATATGGAGGGTAGAGGTATGGATATAGGAATGGATGGAGGGATATATGGAGGGTAGAGGTGATGGATATAGAATGGATGGAGGGATATATGGAGGGTAGAGGTATGGATATAGGAATGGTGGGATATATGGAGGGTAGAGGTATGGATATAGGAATGGATGGAGGGATATATGGAGGGTAGAGGTATGGATATAGGAATGGATGGAGATATATATGGAGGGTAGAGGTACGGATAAAAAGGAAAATGGAGGGAGGGATATATGGAGGGTAGAGGTATGGACTATAGGAATGGATGGAGGGATATATGGAGGATAGAGGTATGGATATAGGAATGGATGGAGGGATATATGGAGGGTAGAGGTTTGGATATAGGAATGGATGGAGGGATATATGGAGGGTAGAGGTATGGATAAAGGAATGGATGGAGGGATATATGGAGGGTATGGATATAGAAATGGCGGGATATATGGAGGGTAGAGGTATGGATATAGGAATGGCGGGATATATGGAGGGTAGAGGTATGGATATAGGAATGGCGGGATATATGGAGGGTAGAGGTATGGATATAGAAATGGATGGAGGGATATATGGAGGGTAGAGGTATGGATATAGGAATGGCGGGATATATGGAGGGTAGAGGTATGAATATAGGAATGGCGGGATATATGGAGGGTAGAGGTATGGATATAGGAATGGCGGGATATATGGAGGGTAGAGGTATGGATATAGAATGGCGAGATATATGGAGGGTAGAGGTGATGGATATAGGAATGGATGGAGGGATATATGGAGGGTAGAGGTATAGATATAGGAATGGAGGGAGGGATATATGGAGGGTAGAGTTATGGATATAGGAATGGAGTGAGGGATATATGGAGGGTAGAGGTATGGATATAGGAATGGCGGGATATATGGAGGGTAGAGGTATGGATATAGGAATGGATGGAGGGATATATGGAGGGTAGAGGTATGGATATAGGAATGGATGGAGGGATATATGCAGGGTAGAGGTGATGGATATAGGAATGGAGGGATATACGGAGGGTAGAGGTATGGATATAGGAATGGATGGGGGATATATGGAGGGTAGAGGTGATGTATATAGGAATGGCGGGATATATGCAGGGTAGAGGTATGGATATAGGAATGGAGGAAGGGATATATGAAGGGTAGAGGTGATGGATATAGGAATGGAGGGAGGGATATATGGAGGGTAGAGGTATGGATATAGGAATGGAGGGATATATGAAGGGTAGAGGTGATGGATATAGGAATGGAGGGAGGGATATATGGAGGGTAGAGGTGTGGATATAGGAATGGAGGGATATATGGAGGGTAGAGGTATGGATATAGGAATGGAGGGATATATGGAGGGTAGAGGTGTGGATATAGGAATGGAGGGATATATGGAGGGTAGAGGTATGGATATAGGAATGGAGGGATATATGGAGGGTAGAGGTGATGGATATAGGAATGGAGGGATATACGGAGGGTAGAGGTTTGGATATAGGAATGGATGGAGGGATATATGGAGGGTAGAGGTGATGGATATAGGAATGGATGGAGGGATATATGGAGGGTAGAGGTATGGATATAGGAATGGTGGGATATATGGAGGGTAGAGGTATGGATATAGGAATGGAGGGAGGGATATATGGAGGGTAGAGGTATGGATATAGGAATGGAGGGATATATGGAGGGTAGAGGTGATGGATATAGGAATGGATGGATATATGGAGGGTAGAGGTTTGGATATAGGAATGGAGGGAGGGATATATGGAG